>NC_092334.1:115200000-115440000 GCF_046630445.1 Rutidosis leptorrhynchoides
CTTGGGGTTGTTGTATTTATAATTCTCCCATGTCTTTATATTGCTATACGCATTGATATACACGGTTTGTAATCCTGTGTTGTTGTCGTGCTTATATTTTCCCTTATATTCTGAAGCTTCATGCTTTTGTTTTCTTTTCCCGACCTTAAGTAAAGAAAGTAATGGTCCAGAATTTGTAAGTATGAAGTTTTGAATGATCATAATAAACGTTATAAGCAGAAAGGAATTGTAATAGAACGATTTGATTTGTTAAATTACCAGAAGTTACGGAAAAGACAGAACCATCAAGAAAATACTTTCTTAATATGTTAGAAGTTAAGTAGAATGAAAGATTTATGTAACATGGTACATGATGAGAGTATGATCTGTGAATCATCACGTTCTATTAGAAATTTAGCATGACTTACTGTAATATAATCACGTTGGCCAGGCGTCATTATATTATATTAACTCATGCTTCAATTCCCAACACTTCTCCAGAATTCATTCATAATTTATACTTAGGATTTTACAGAAGTTTCTAATATAATGTAATACAGATAGCACGAAGAGATATATAATTTCGGACGGGAATATTTATGAAGATATCCTCAGAAATATCGAAGATATTTATGATGATATTTTCAGAATTTCTAAGATCGAAGGTTGATGAAGAAAGATCTTTCACAAGATTTAACATGAGTACGTAGCAAGATATTCTCTAAAGATTTCATCGGATACAAAATTATCTGGATTCTTTGAATATAGGGTTTGGTCCTTGTATTTTTTCACAGTCTCCTTCATAGTTTTTGCATAATCCGCTTTTCAGTACCCAATTTTTTATTGTACGTTACCAACATTCCATCCTTTATTATCAAACTTTTAGCCATTAAGACCATCTACAGTTTTGCTGCTTCATTAGCATTCAAAGTTATCATAACTGAATCATTGGTTATTAATCCGAGGTGTTTCAAGAATTTCGAAGGGTTTGAATGAAGATTGTAATCGTCAAGATACAAAAGATTGTTTAGGATGAAATCAAGTGGCAAACTTGAAGAATTGTTTAACTGTAGAAGATGTAGCTTATTAACAATATTTTAAATCAAAATGTGTTATAATTTATGTTTCCTACTCTTTTAATACTTTTTAATTGTTCAAGGTTAATAGTCCAATGTTAGTAGTCCAATAGTCCAAGGTTAGTATATGTTTAAAGTTTTACGTAGTTAATTAATTGGTTACTAATCAATTTTATTTTGTTTACTGTTTTCTTCATTATGCCACTTATCAAATCTTGACATCGGCAGAAACTCGTATACAAAATTGAATTGGAATGAAAATGGTTGTTCTTTGGTGAACGAATATGTATATATATAGATTTGAGCAGTATTGTTAGTGACTGCTGAATTAGAACCGAAGTGTGTACAGTGTAACTTATTAATGTGAAATCTAAATATTCCTCGAGTATTACCTACCCGTTAAAATATTTTCACCATTAACAGTTTGTACAAAAGAATTTTTAATTACAATCTTTATGAAAATATACTTATATATATATATATATATATATATATATATATATATATATATATATATATATATATATATATATATATATATATATATATATATATATATATATATATATTTTCTTCAAATAAAATCATGGAGTTAATGAGTTAATATGATATTAATCTCATTTGTTTTACGGTTAGAACGAGAGTAAATAATCTCTAAAACATTAGAGATTACATAATCGCCATGTAGATCGAAGATAAATGATGTAGAAAAGTATGTAGAACGAAGATTATGCTCGAGGTATAGATTGTGATGTTGGAGCGTGTACTGCGGATGTTGTTGTTAGTGATACTGTTGATGCCGGTGACGCTGTTGGTGCTTGCATCGTACTCTCCAAAGTTACTACTCGAGCGCGGAGCTCGTTGATTTCTTCTATTACTCCGGGGTGATTAGCGGTTTAAAAAAAGAGATGAATAAGATTTAAAATTGTAGATATTATGTAATCGGTGCGAGCTATTCTGGAAATGAGGGTGAAAATGGTATTATGGATTGGTTTGCTGGTAATTGCTTCAAGTTCATCGCCAAGAGGTGAATTCGATTGGTGGAAGGGATTGCCTTCTTCTCATCCCCATTGATTAAGGTGACTACGAACCCATATCCAATTCATACAGAATTGATGATGACTAATTGGTTGATCCATTCCGGTTACACTGATTTCGAAGCTCGAGTGGAAATCCATATCGGAATAACTGTCAGAATCCGAGGAATTTGAACTAGTTGTGAGTTCCATCTTGTACGGTCAGATAAAGGATTTTTCGATATGAAATGATTTTTGAATATCGTATGATATTCTAATTACATAGAATACCTAATACCTATATATAGTACAAAGTATCCCGTAGATTACAGAGGGAATTAAGGAAACGTGTCAGACAAGGTCTAATGTGATGTGATATGAATTTGTCTGTACACCATCTATGCAATAATTACAATAAGACGTGTCGAGTCTGATAATGATAGGTAGATATTTTTCGGCAAAGAATGGTATGCAAACTTTTGATATGCAAACAAGGTTCAAGTCTAGACTCATTAATGTATCCTAATAACTACTAGGTTGAAGTCCAGACTCACTAATGCAAGAGCTGGTTAACTAAGACCACCGCTCTGATACCACCTGTAGTGACCCGTCCTAATCTACCTGGACGAAATCTTCAACAGATGGTCCCATTGCAAGGTTCTGACCTCTATATGCCATGAACGACTCCATGTAATATCTTTAAAATGAGCAAATGCACAGTGAAAGATTTCTTTAATACATGAGAATAAACATATTTTAAAAGTGTCAACAAAAAGGTTGGTGAGTTCATAGGTTTATCATAAACAATAAAATTCATCATTTTGATAGACTACAAGATTTAAATACAGTACACCTATCTCATGTACAAAACCATTTTTCATAATGCTTGGCAGAGTAGGTTCGTATCCTTTTCTCCCCCATAGGTTGCCACGCGATTTTTAATAACCGTACACATATCTCGTGTACAAAATATAATACACATAACCTGTGTATAAAAATCATTCTCTCGATACATAACATTCAATTTGATTTCATTGCTCAACATGGTAACCGACCTTAATATATAATGCGCATCAATAATATCCCCAAAACAGAACATCTCATCTGTATAATATATAAACTTCGAAGTACTAAACACCACGCCCACTAGCTCTTCCGTCTAGTGAACATTCTGGGTAGGGGTGTTAAACGCGGTAGCTACCTTTAGGATTCACGTGAATTAGGGCCATACCCATTTCTAATTCTTAGGTTACCAAGAAATAATAATCAGGGGAAAATATTCACAACAATTAGTGGCAATTATTACGTCCAACTAATTCAATAATAATGCACAGAACTTCTGTCTGCATAATAATTCATTCAAGGAATGTTTTGCTTGTGTCTATCTCGTCAAACATTTATAAAAGCATTTCATGTATCCTCAGTTTCAAAATATATTTCAAAAGCATTTAATAAAGTATTTATAAAAATAGCGCATGTATTCTCAGTCCCAAAAATATAAAGAGTAAAAGGGAATCAAATGAACTCACAATACGATATTTTGTAGTAAAACTTTGCATACGATGGAACTGAACAATGCAAGGTTGGCCTCATATTCACGAACCTATACCGGTTATATATATTAAAACACATAATAACAATTAACAAGTTTATATTAATATTATTAATATACTTCATATATTCATAATCTATATGTTATTTTGATAAATAAATTAATAATTAATATTTATATATAAAACAGATTCCTATTAAAGTATTTTAATTAGGATATAATATATGTTTTTATATATAAATGCTTAAAATGTATTAGAATTAATATTTATATATATGATTTAACTTAAAAATATATTTATATATTATTTGTAACATAATTATAATAACATTTTATTAGAACAAAATAGTACCTAATATTAATATAGATGTAAAAATATATTTTTATATAAATGTCTTTTAGTTTGTAAAGATTATAATAATTATGATAATAATGTTAATAATAATACCAATACTTATTTTAATGACAGTAATAATAATAATAATAATAATAATAATAATAATAATAATAATGGTATAATAATAATGGTATAATAATAATAATAATAATAATAATAATAATAATAATAATAATAATAATAATAATAATAATAATAATAATAATAATAATAATAATAATAATAATAATAATAATAATAATAATAATAATGGTAATAGTAGTACTACCTCAAAGGAGTAGCCCTTAAAAATAATGCCCAAGTCCGAGTTTGAACCCGCGACGTCCCGCTAACCCTGATAACAACCTAAACCATTCCTCCATTTTTGTTTTTCTGTTATAAACCCAGATTAAATACTATATAACTCTTTTATCTATATGTCCTTCTTTTTATTAAATTGACCAGAGTAATAACAACTCTAATCTCATCATAATTATCGTGATTATTATCTACCTCATCATAATCCTAATATCATTTAACATCACCAAGCATCATCATCATCATCATCGATTATCATAACCGATTCATCACATCGCCATCATCTTATCATCTAATCATCATTAGAGAATCATTATGATCATCTTGATAATCATACAGTGTTACATAAAATCATAACCTTCTCATTATTACTCTTCTTCACATCTCGCTATCATCATTCGAATAATCATCATCATTTAAGTTTTCATTCCTAGTATCAACCTCAATTATTGTTATAAAATAAGAATAGACGAGTTGCAACAATCCATCATTTGAATTCGGCCCTTATATGCTTCGGTCCAACAACAGCCCAAACAAAAAGTCCATTAATCCCGTTAACAATACTAATCAAAGAATAAAACTTCTTTTCATGCTCCAAAGTTTCTACAGATTTAAAAACACAGCCACTAGTTGAATTCATTATGAGCTTTCGGTCCTACCAAGCAATAATACACGCAAAAGTCGCTTAGTATTATCACCAAGTGCTTCGTCCAAATCAAAAAGGAATACGTGGCCCAAATTAATCAACAAAATTTGTTTCTATACTCATTTAATAATCAAGTGGATTGTTTGTTTGGGACTTTCGGCCAAAAGAGAAATGGCAAACTTTTAATAATGATAACATCACTATCATCTTACCATATTATATAATTGATCATGCCATATCAATAAACCGAAAGGCAACAAAGTTTTTAGGTGGATCTTGGTTTGGTTATGTTTGTGTTTTGGTGTTTTTCTTTTCGAAAGTGTAACTGCAGTAGCAGTGATAACAGAAACATAGCAATCGACATAGGTTTCATAGATGGTTTCACGATAGTGGTTAACAAGAGAGAGAAAAGAAAAGAGAAGAAAGAAGGTGATGAGTTGTGGAAGAAATCACAAGTAAAGAATTATGAGTAGGTTCCAATAATTAGGGTGGTGGTTTCGAGTAGTAGTGAAAGAAAAAAAATATACCTAAAGGCTAGGTGGAGGTTGGCAACGGGTTCAATAGAAGCAGTCCAATTCTTGTGCAGTTTTAATGGAGATATGATTATGTTTTTATGGTTTTCATGGTGTTTATGGTTGCAGCTCGAAACAAACTGAATAAAAGTTATCTTGAGAGGTAGAAGGGATCGTGTATATATAAAGCTGGCAAGCAATTGATTGGGACTTCTAACAAACAGGAGACCAAAACAAAATTTGAATAAAGCTTCGATGTGGATGTGCAGTTGGTTATTAACAGTAGCAGGTAATGTGTAATTAATATTGTTGTTGGCTTTTCTATCATTGTAGTGGTATTACAGAGATTATCAATTGTTTTATATTCAAATGGAGTGTTGACAGAATAATTCCACCAGACAGAAACAAGAAGAAGAAAAATTAAAAAGTGGTGTGGATTGCTAACAGATTGTACAAATGATATAGAATTGATTTTTGGTTTGTAATGAGGTTTGTTTGTAGTGAAGATATTAAATCGACAAGGATCTTGAGCAGAAGAAAAGTTCAGGAGGAAAAAAATAAAGTTGAATACGATTGCTAACAGATTTTGGCTGAATTAGGGATTACATTCGATTTGTAGATAGGAAATAAAAATCATTATAGTGATCGTGACATGAAATTGATCTCATTACTGAATTTGATTCTGTACTAGTATTAATTTGTATATATTAATCTAAACAAATAATTGTATTATTAATACAAAAATATTGATGTATATATTGTATCTGTATATATATATATATATATATATATATATATATATATATATATATATATATATATATATATATATATATATATATATATATATATATATCTGTATTTATATATCTATATGTATATATATGTATTTACTTATCATGATTAATCTTATTGATTAATAAATATAACTACAATAATAATACTTTTAATAATAATAAAAATTTATAATAATATTCTAGTAATTATAATAATATTTTTATTAATGAATATGACAATAATAATTATAACATTTATAACAATCATTTTATTAATAATAATAATAATAATAATAATAATAATAATAATAATAATAACACTAATATTATTAATGATAAAAATATTAGAAATAATACTACCACAATTCATATATATCAACTTCATATCTATAGATTATATCTTAATATTAATAACATTAGTATGGATATTAATATTGAAAGTATTGACAATATTTTTATAATAATTATATCTAAACTTGAAATTTTATTTTAATATATTATCATTTATTAATTATATCATATTTACTAATTATATTGAATCTTTAATATTTATTAATTATATATATTACAATGTATATAATATTACTTATGTATAGAATTCATATATATGTATATCTTCATTTTAATAGCAACTTAATTATTCTGTATATTATTTTGCACATTAAATTCTAATGATTCAATTACATTTTATTATTTCCACTACTAACATTTATATATATATATATATATATATATATATATATATATATATATATATATATATATATATATATATATATATATATATACAAAGAATTGTTCGTGAATCGTCGGGAGTAGTCAAAGGGTAATTGATTACATGAATATAATTCCACAATTTTTGAGACTCAACATTATAGTCTTTGCTTATCGTGTCAAAATCATATAAAGATTAAGTTTAAATTTGGTCGGAAATTTCTGGGTCGTCACAGTACCTACCCGTTAAAGAAATTTCATCCCGAAATTTGATTGGGATGGTCATGGCTGACAATAAGAATGTTTTCATGACGAATATGAGTTGATAAAATAGGGATTATCATCATTGAGTAATATGGATAAAATAATTCGATTATTCGAAGCGTACGAGTGAAGCTGTCACAAAAGATTGAAATGGAGAAATAGAGATTCGTCTTAACTTATGACGTAGTCACGGTGGAGTTCCGAAATTTAAGGAATTTAAAGAAAATCTACGTAATCTAAATAAGGTTTGATTCTTCGGTAATTAAGGGAATTAGGATCCTCTATAATTAAATACGGTAATCTGCCTCGATTGCTATGCCTGATATTTTACTATAAATTTTCCTCTTCCGTTCCATTATTTTCACCACTCCTATCCTTTCTTCCTCAGTTCATACTTCCATGGATTGTGAAATTGCTTAATCCTGTTCTGATCCTTGACCTCATTCTGTCTATCGTAACAATCATCCTTCTATTCTAACTCCCACCGGAGGAATCTGTTTACCTCTACTTTGCTCTTGGGGTTGTTGTATTTATAATTCTCCCGTGTCTTTATATTGCTATACGAATTGATATACACGGTTTGTAATCCTGTGTTGTTGTCGTGCTTATATTTTCCCTTATATTCTGAAGCTTCATGCTTTTGTTTTCTTTTCTCGACCTTAAGTAAAGAAAGTAATGGTCCAGAATTTGTAGGTATGAAGTTTTGAATGATCATAATAAACGTTATAAGCAGAAAGGAATTGTAATAGAACGATTTGATTTGTTAAATTACCAGAAGTTACGGAAAAGACAGAACCATCAAGAAAATACTTTCTTAATATGTTTAGAAGTTAAGTAGAATGAAAGTTATGTAACATGGTACATGATGAGAGTATGATCTGTGAATCATCACGTTCCATTAGAAATTCAGCATGACTTACTGTAATATAATCACGTTGGCCGGGCGTCATTATATTATATTAACTCATGCTTCAATTCCCAACACTTCTCCAGAATTCATTCATAATTTATACTTAGGATTTTACAGAAGTTTCTAATATAATGTAATACAGATAGCACGAAGAGATATATAATTTCGGACGAGAATATTTATGAAGATATCCTCAGAAATATCGAAGATATTTATGATGATATTTTCAGAATTTCTAAGATCGAAGGTTGATGAAGAAAGATTTTTCACAAGATTTAACATGAGTACGGAGCAAGATATTCTCTAAATATTTCATCGGATACAAAATTATCTGGATTCTTTGAATATAGGGTTTGGTCCTTTTATTTTTCTGCAGTCTCCTTCATAGTTTTTGCATAATCCGCTTTTCAGTACCCAATTTTCTATTGTGCGTTTCCAACATTCCATCCTTTATTATCAAACTTTTGGCCATTAAGACCATCTACAGTTTTGCTGCTTCATTAGCATTTAAAAGTTATCATAACTGAATCATTGGTTATTAATCCGAGGTGTTTCAAGAATTTCGAAGGGTTTGAATGAAGATTGTAATCGTCAAGATACAAAAGATTGTTTAGGATGAAATCAAGTGGCAAACTTGAAGAATTGTTTAACTGTAGAAGATGTAACTTATTAACAATATTTTAAATCAAAATGTGTTATAATTTATGTTTCCTACTCTTTTAATACTTTTTTAATTGTTCAAGGTTAATAGTCCAATGTTAGTAGTCCAATAGTCCAAGGTTAGTATAGGTTTAGAGTTTTACGTAGTTAATTAATTGGTTACTAATCAATTTTATTTTGTTTATTATTTTCTTCATTATGCCACTTGTCAAATCTTAACTTGGATTCTGATCGGCAGAAACTCGTATACGAAATTGAATTGGAATGAAAATGGTTGTTCTTTGGTGAACGAATATGTATATATGTAGATTTGAGCAGTATTGTTAATGACTGCTGAATTAGAACCGAAGAGTGTACAGTGTAACTTATTAATGTGAAATCTAAATATTCCTCGAGTATTACCTACCCGTTAAAATATTTTCACCATTAACAGTTTGTACAAAAGAATTTTGAATTACAATCTTTATGAAAATATACTTATATATATATATATATATATATATATATATATATATATATATATATATATATATTCTTCAAATAAAATCATGGAGTTAGTGAGTTAATATGATATTAATCTCATTTGTTTTACGGTTAGAACGAGAGTAAATAATCTCTAAAACATTAGAGATTACATAATCGCCATGTAGATCGAAGATAAATGATGTAGAAAAGTATGTAGAACGAAGATTATGCTCGAGGTATAGATTGTGATGTTGGAGCGTGTACTGCGGATGTTGTTGTTAGTGATACTGTTGATGCCGGTGACGCTGTTGGTGCTTGCATCGTACTCTCCAAAGTTACTACTCGAGCGTGGAGCTCGTTGATTTCTTCTATTACTCCGGGGTGATTAGCGGTTTAAAAAAAGAGATGAATGATAATGCTAAAAACGAACATATATTTCATAGCATTATTCCTCAAGAAAGACAAGCTTTTAGTTGCAATTGTTCTATTTAAAAGTGATATTCGTTTAAATAATAAAAGGTGAAGACAAAAGACAGATTCGACGAATTGAAGACGCAAACGACCAAAAAGCTCAAAAGTAAAAAATACAATCAAAGAGGTTGCAATTATTGATAAGAAACGTCTCAAAATTACAAGAGTACAAGATTCAAAACGTAAAGTACAAGATATAAAATAGTACGCAAGGACGTTCGAAAATCCGGAACCGGGACCAGAGTCAACTCTCAACGCTCGACGCAACGGACTAAAAATTACAAGTTAACTATGTATATAAATATAATATAATATATAATTAATTATATAAATTATATATATATTATATTTATATAATAAACCGTCGGTAAACAAAGAGCCAAAATGGAGTGAGCTGTAATTACAAACTCCGCGACTCGCGGAGTTTGAAGAGCAAAAAGGGCGCGAGTCGCGGAGCTCACCTGGACTCAATTCCCTATAAAAGCAAACGCAGTTTGATCGCAAAAACCATCCATAATTCAATCTCTCTATATATGTATACGTAAATATATTTATATTTATATTTTAATTTTAATTTTAATTATAATTCTAATAATAAGGGTATGTTAGCGAATGTTGTAAGGGTGTAAGTCGAAATTCTGTCCGTGTAACGCTACGTTATTTTTAATCATTGTAAGTTATGTTCAACCTTTTTAATTTAATGTCTCGTAGCTAAGTTATTATTATGCTTATTTAATCCAAAGTAATCATGATGTTGGGCTAATTACTAAAATTGGGTA
Organism: Rutidosis leptorrhynchoides; assembly: GCF_046630445.1. Classification (NCBI taxonomy): domain Eukaryota; kingdom Viridiplantae; phylum Streptophyta; class Magnoliopsida; order Asterales; family Asteraceae; genus Rutidosis; species Rutidosis leptorrhynchoides. The sequence continues at coordinate 115,210,515 of NC_092334.1, forward strand.
ATTGGGCTTTGTACCATAATTGGGGATTGGATAAAAGAACGACACTTGTGGAAATTAGACTATGGGCTATTAATGGGTTTTATATTAACTAAACAATACCTTGTTAATTTAATATACAAACTTATAATTCGACGTATTTATATATAACCACATACGCTTGACTGGGTACGGTGGGCGGGATATCTATAAATACCAATAATTATTCATTTTACCGGACACAGAACTGGATTAATAGTTAATAGACTTGTTGAAACAGGGGTGAATTACATTCAAGGGCAATTGGTGTAATTGTTAACAAAGTAGTAAAACCTTGGTTTACACGCAGTCGATAACCTGGTGTATTCATTAAACAAAGTATTAAAACCTTGTTACAATTCGAATCCCCAATTAGTTGGAATATTTGACTTCGGGAATAAGAATAATTTGACGAAGACTTTCGCTCTTTATATTTATGACTGATGGACTATTATGGACAAATCCGTATGGACATATTAAATAATCCAGGACAAAGAACAATTAACCCATGGGCATAAAACTAAAATCAACACGTCAAACATCATGATTACGGAAGTTTAAATAAGCATAATTCTTTTATTTCATATTTAATTCCCTTTATTTTATATTTAATTGCACTTCTAATTATAGCACTTTTATTTATTGTTATTGTATTTAATTGCACTTTTAATTATCGTACTTTTTAATTATCGTAAGTTTATTTTATCGCACTTTTATTTATCGCAATTTCATTATCATTATTTACTTTACGCTTTAAATTAAGTCTTTTATTTATTTAATATTTTTACATTTGGTTTTAACTGCGACTAAAGTTTTAAAATCGACAAACCGGTCATTAAACGGTAAAAACCCCCTTTATAATAATAATATTACTTATATATATATTTGTATTTTTATAAAAGTAAACTAATATAGCGTTAAGCTTTGTTTAAAGATTTTTCCTGTGGAACGAACCGGACTTACTAAAAACTACACTACTGTACGATTAGGTACACTGTCTATAAGTGTTGTAGCAAGGTTTAAGTATATCCATTCTATAAATAAATAAATATCTTGTGTAAAATTGTATCGTATTTAATAGTATTTCCTGCTAAAATTTAATAGTATTTTATACCCCTTAGCTTTAACTATCAAGTATTTTTGGCGCCGCTGCCGGGGATAATCTAGCTTAAAAGCCGGAAGCGCAACGCTAATAAAAAAAAGATTTTTATTTTTAGTTTACTTTTATAAAAATACGTTTTTGTAAAAATACGTTTTAAATATTCGAAAACATAGAAAAGAAAAAACAAAAATATAAATATTTTTAAGAGTTTATTAAATATTTAAGTTTTATAAAGTTTCTTTATTTTTATTTTATAAAAATATAAGTTTTATTTAAATATTTTGTATTTATTTAGAACATAAAAAAAAACCGAAAAAAAAATTAATATATATATAAATCTATTTTTAAGATATTTTTAAAATTATAAAGTAGTTCTATTTTTATTTTAATTTTTAAATATAAGTTTTTTTTCTTTTTTTTAAGTATTTTATTTAGTTTTTAAAACAGAAAATATATAAAAAAAACGCGTCGAATTAAAAACTGTACCAGAGTTGAATTTTGGAACTCCGCGACTCGCGGAGTTTGCAGCTTCAAATACCGCAACTCGCGGAGCCTCCCTGACACACGTGACAGAACCCTAATTTCGCATTAATTACGGATTTTATTATTATTATTATTAATAAACCCTAATTAGTGTAATTATTATTATAATTAGTTTAAGTTTTTAAATTAAATTGTATTTTAAATTTTAATTAGTTTTAAATAAATTAATAGTTTTATAAAATAAATAATATAAAAATAATATTTTTATAAAAATTGTACTTTTTACAACTTTTAGTATATTTTTATATTTTGTCCCTTTTTAATTGTTTTAGCGTAATTTTTTGTATTTTTCGCTCGTATTTAGTTTTAATACATAGTTTTTGCCATAGTTATTTTTTTTTTACTTCTAGATTTTTAGGCTTTGCCGTAAAATCCCTTAAGTGCTTTTTCTTTAGACTAAGATTTAGGTGCTTTAGAATTTTGCGACGCCTTTTTAAGTTTTAGTTTCTTTTTAAGTTGTCTCCATTTGGGATATAGTTTTTCTTGTAAGCTTTAATATTTTTAGACACCTTTTACTATGTATCAATTATCATTCCAATTAGTAATCTCAATTTGCGATTATAATTTTAAGTTAGTGGTAGTAATAAGGTTGGGTTAGGTGATGTCGTAGGGGGTGTATACAAAATAGTATTATTTTTAGTGCGAAATACTATTAAATACGATACAATTTTACACAAGATATTTATTTATTTATAGAATGGATATACTTAAACCTTGCTACAACACTTATAGGCAGTGTACCTAATCGTACAGTAGTGTAGTTTTTAGTAAGTCCGGTTCGTTCCACAGGGAAATCTTTAAACAAAGCTTAACGCTATATTAGTTTACTTTTATAAAAATACAAATACATATATATAAGTAATATTATTATTATAAAGGGGGGTTTTTACCGTTTAATGACCGGTTTGTCGATTTTAAAACTTTAGTCGCAGTTAAAACCAAATGTAAAATAATAAATAAATACAAGACTTAATTTTAAGCGTAAAGTAAATAACGATAATGAAATTGCGAATAATAAAAGTGCGATAAAATAAACTTGCGATAATTAAAAAGTACGATAATTAAAAGTGCGATTAAATAACAATAAATAAAAGTGCGATAATTAGAAGTGCAATTAAATATAAAATAAAGGAAATTAAATATGAAATAAAAGAATTATGCTTATTTAAACTTCAGTAATCATGATGTTTGACGTGTTGATTTTAGTTTTATTCCCATGAGTTAATTGTCCTTTGTCCTGGATTATTTAATATGTCCGTCTGGTTTTTGTCCATAACAGTCCATCAGTCATAAATATAAAGTGCGAGTGTCCTCGTCAAATTATTCTTATACCCGAAGTTAAATATTCCAACTAATTGGGGATTAGAATTGTAACAAGGTTTTAATACTTTGTTTAATGAATACACCAGGTTATCAACTGCGTGTAAACCAAGGTTTTACTACTTTGTTAGCAATTACACCAATTACCCTTGAATGTAATTTCACCCCTGTTTTAATTATTCTAGTGGCTATTAATCCATTCCCGTGTCCGGTTAAATGAACGATTATTCGTACATATAAATACCCCGCCCATCGTGTCCGATCGAGTGTATATGGTAATTTATAAGGACGCCCAATTGTAAATCTTTATATTAACATTAACAAACTATCATTTAGTTACACAAATATAAAGCCCATTAATAGCCCATAGTCTAATTTCCACAAGTGTCGTTCTTTTGTCCAAACCCCAATTATGGTACAAAGCCCAATTACCCAATTTTAGTAATTAGCCCAACATCATGATTACTTCGTTTTAAATAAGCATAATAATAACTTAGCTACGAGACATTAATGTAAAAAGGTTGAACATTACTTACAATGAATAAAAATAGCGTAGCGTTACACGGACAGAATTTGGACTTACACCCTTACAATATTCGCTAACATACCCTTATTATTAGAATTATAATTAAAATTAAAATATAAATTATAAATATATATATATATATAATTTACGTATGATAAGAAGAAGAAAAAGATGGATGATTTGCGATCAGAATTCGGTTGCTTTTATAGGAAAAGTCGACTTTTGGGGCTACGCGACTCGCGGCATTTTTGCCTTCAAACTCCGCGAGTCGCGGAGAATGAAATTACAGCTCAGTCCCTTGGAGTCTTTCTCTGCCGACGTTTTTTATTTATAAATATAATATATATATAATTAATATAATTAATTATATATTATATTATATTTATATACATAGTTAACTTGTAATTTTTAGTCCGTTGCGTCGAGCGTTAAGAGTTGACTCTGGTCCCGGTTCCGGATTTTCGAACGTCCTTGCGTACAATTTAATATCTTGTAATTTGCGTTTTGAATCTTGTACTCTTGTAATTTCGAGACGTTTCTTATCAATAATTGGAACCTTTTTGATTGTCTTTTGTACTTTTGAGCTTTTTGGTCGTTTGCGTCTTCAATTCGTCGAATCTGTCTTTTGTGTTCACCTTTTATTATTTAAACGAATATCACTTGTAAATAGAACAATTGCAACTAAAAGCTTGTCTTTCTTGAGGAATAATGCTATGAAATATATGTTCGTTTTTAGCATTATCAAATATTCCCACACTTGAGCGTTGCTTGTCCTCAAGCAATATCGTCTTGAAATACTAGAATCACTTCTTTATTCTTCACACTTTGTACATCAGTGATTTCTATACGGCGGTATAAACAATGGTAGTAACGATATGGTTTACAGTCCCACATGACTATAAAAATTTAGATCCATTAAGGAAATTGGATCTTTATGAAAACATTTGATCTTTTGAAAATTAAATCTAGTTTTTACCCTAGATAAGTTTTCCGGAATAACCCTTTACCGGTGTTTGCAAAATATTTTTGTGGGTTTGGTAGGTTTTAGATTTGAAAATTTTAGCTCAAAACTTATGGTTTTGTGTCACCCACTTGCTAACCTTGTATTTGGAAAGCAACACGTCCAGTTTACTTGTCCCGTATATTACCTTTCGGTAAACTACCGTCCAGTTGTAAAGGAAAGCGTTGAACAAGCAACTGTTAAGGTAATGTCCCCTGACATGCTTTTAATTATGGTCTATAACGTGTTGGACGCAATTACTATCCTTGGTAGGAGCAATAGTAAAGCTCACCCTTATGATTTTTCAGTCTGGCACAAGGTCCTGTCTTTGACCATGCTATGCAACCACCGTTCTTACGGTTGACACCCGATTTAGTTCAGGTGACCTAATGAATTCCAGGTGAATTCCTAGGATTTTACGTTCAATGGTAATGAACGCATTGAAAATAGGGTTTTTAGAAAACAAATCGGTTTGTAATTTTGATCAAAATATTTTCTCGTTCAAGCTCGAGTTTAGATATCATTGAATTCCATGAGTTTGAATTCTCAATCTTTAAGGTCAATCTCAAGGATTGAGTAATATCAGTCTTAAAAGCTGATTTTTAATCTTTAAGGATATTATCCTTTCTGGGGATCTGATTCATTAGTCTTGTGCAGCTAATTTGCATGGTGCCCCCCCATTGTACTAGATAAATCCTTCTCATGGTTAGGATAAATCTGACCACTTGGCGACCTGTTTTATGCTGAGGTCCGTGGATTTCCTGCTGATTTTAGTGATGACTTTTCTAGATTTTTCGTCAACCTACAGCTGGTCTGGACGACAACTTCTTGACCTAAATCAAGAAGCGCGTGTCTTTTTCGGAAGACTTTACTTCCTTTTAATGATGGAATTGATTCATCGTGTAGATCCATCTCTTCTTTTCTTTCATCGGGTAAAACAGTTTAGTTTAGTCCAAAGCAAAAGTATTTTCAGTTATTTGTTACAGATATATGTGACATATGTTTAAGATAACTTGGTAAATTTTCCCACACTTGGCTTTTATTTTCTTTTTTATCGTCCTCTATTCCATTTTAAATGAATTTTAACATTTTAGTTTGTTTCTCAATTTATGTCCTTTCCGAGGTAACAATAATTTCGGTGTTAAAACCTAGTTTTATCGTTCATAAATATGTATAAACATGATTTTGAATTCATTTAATTGAAAATTTTGAAAAATTTTACTAGAATTGGGTAGTCAGTATATAAGACTAGGGCTGTTCTTTTTTATCAGAGAGCACTAGATTCTAATACAACTACTGCTTTACTAGTATTTTTAATGGTAACCAAGTGTTTAAGATAAAAATTTTAAAATCCGAAAGAATTTAACCCCTTCCCACACTTAAGATCTTGCAATGCCCTCATTTGCAAGAAATCAGTAACAATTTAAATTATTGAGGGTGATTTGTGTGAAAATGATTAAATTTTTACCAAAGTTTCCAAATATATTGGCGTTTGTTTGCTGAATGATAAATGGTGCACATCATTTGTTCATTCCGTCTTGTTGTTATTTCACATATATTTTGCATCTTGTCGTCAAAATTAGTTGCTTTTGCTGAACTTAATGCCAGTCTTTGAAAATGCGTTGTTTTACCCTGTTGTGTACATAAGATAAACTGCAAACATATATACATATTTTTGAAGTTTGGTATATTACCCCACATTCAAAAATTATTAAAATCTAAGAATAAAAGTTAGATAATTATAAAAATGATTACAATATAAACAAAAGTATTAAACGTATCAATAATTACAAATTACAAAATAAAAAAAAATAATAAGTAAACTAAGGATGATATTGGTACCAATAGGGGTTCCAGGCATAACCATAGGTGCTATAGAATGCTTCGGCAGGGTCATACGTAGGATATGGTGGCTGCATCTCTATAGACCAAGGAGGGAAGATGGGTTTCGGTGTAGGAATATAGTTTCTACCTATATGTTGGCAATGAGCTATGATTTGGTTCTGATGAACTTGCCAATCTTCAAATGCTCTCTGTCTAGCATTTTCGTATTCCTGAGAAGCTATAAACCTTTGCATTTCTTGCATCTCATTCCCCCCTCCTACATTACCTTGCTGCTGGTTTCTCTCCACCTGTGGATGTCTACCATGGTATCGTACTGCGGCGTTATTTCGCCTCTTCAAAACTTTCGCACCATGGTATACATTTAAACCTATAGTATCGCGGGGTTCCGGTTCTTCTACTAATAATCCCCCCCGACTTATATCCACACCGAGATATTCACCAATCAAAGTAATAAAAATACCACCTCCTATTATGCTATGCGGTCGCATCCCCCGAACCATAGCTGATAAATAATAACCCACACAATACGGTATACTTACAGCGCTTTGTGGGTCTCGAATACACATATGGTAAAACAAATCCTGTTCATTTACTTTTTCCTTGTTCTTACCCCTTTGTGTAATCGAATTAGCTAAAAACCTATGTATCACTCTTAATTCGGCTCTTTCTATATTCAAATAAGAGTAATTTCCCCCTTTGAAACGGTGATGGCTTGTCATTTGACTCCACACACCGTGTGTATCAAAATTTTCATCTATCTTTCTACCGTTTAGTATCAATCCTCTACAATCGGCAGACGCTAACTCCTCAGGCGTATATATACGTAAAGCCTGAGCCATGTCCAGTAAATACATGTGGCGCATCGAACCGCCTAACAAAAATCTAATAAAAGAACGATCGGTTAAACTAGCTACCCGATCATTCAACTCTATACTACACAAAAATTCTTCACACCATACTTTATATACAGGTCTACGCATGGTGAATAAACGTACCCAGTCATTAAAAGAAGAATTACCATACCTCTGTACAAGTAATTCCCTAATTGGCCCGGCCAATTCTACAGCTTCTAAGGGTCCCCATTCTATGACCCTCGGTACCTCAACAACCTTAGAATGAAGAGTATGCAAACCCCTTTGATATTTTGGATAATCTATCCAAAGTCTGTCAAATCTCAGGTTCGGGTGCAACTCTTCCAAGTGCATATCGGAAAAGGTCATGACTGGATGAGGTATATCCTGCTTGTAGTAGTTATCCACCTCCTGTTGTTCCAAATTCTCAGCAGGAGCATTGCGGGCTTGGGATGAAGATTCACCCCTTTCAGTCGTTTTTCTTGAGTAATTCTTAGATAGCATCCTTCTCAACATGATTTTAGCAAAAGATTTGGTGATTAACGGTTAAAAATTGTGATTTTGGGGTGTATTTTTCGGGTTTTTTGCGTGCAGTTTTTCGCAGGTTTTTATTGTTTTGGGGGTGTGAACTGATCAGTTTGCAGCTCTTTATTTTTTTTCTGATTTCCGACCCCTCCGCGAGTCGCGGAGATTTAGGCTCCAAACTCCGCGAGTCGCGGAGTTTGGTATTTTTTTTTTTTTTTATAATCATTAACTTATTAAAACAATTAAGTAATTAATTTTAAAATTTTGTTTCCCTTGTTATTTAGGACGAGGTCGTTTCGGATCGATGTCCTAATCCGTCCCTCGACAAAATTTTAAAATTTGTCTTTTTGTAGCGATTGTTTTAAAAGCTAAGATTTTTGGGGTTTTTTAATGTTTTTGGCATACTTTAATTCAATAAGATTAAAAATAATGATAATAAAAGTTCTCGTCCCTTCCTCGGGTAAAGCAATTTCGGTTCAAAGACATAGTCTTCAACTTACGACGAATTTTAAAATTTCATATTCTTAACTTAATGAGATAAAGTAAATTTTTGTTTTTAAATTCACACAACTTAAATATAAAATTCAAAATTTATATTAAAAATTCACACCAAACTTAAAATTGAAATGCATAAAATTAAAAATTTATATTTTAAAAATTAAAAATTCACACCAAATTTAATTTAAAAATTTACAAATTCATACCAAACTTATATTAATTTTTTTTTCAAATATTTACAATTTTAAATATATATTTTTTTTTACAAAGTTTACAATATTAATAAAGGGTTCAAATATTAATTTTAAAAATATGGTAAAAATAAAATTAAAAATCTTTTTGTCTTTTTATCCCACTTTAATCAATCAAATATTATCAAAAATATGCGCCCCTCTTTTCGGTAAAGTAATTTCGGCTCCAAGACCTAATTTAACTCATGACGAATTTTTGAAATATTTTGGGTTGATTGTTTAAAGATATTTATACCTTAAGAATAAACGTTAAATTTCGCAGTGATGTAATAAATTTTTGAATGATATCAATAATTTCGGTCGCCAAACCTAATTTTATTCAATACCAATTTAATACTTTTTAGCGAACAAATTAGCGTTTATTATCAAAAGGTTAAAAATAAAAATAAAAATAAAAACTGTACAGACATACCTGTGGAATAGATTTCTTAGTTATATGATCTATCCCATTCATAAGATAGTCGGTTTAATTGGTTTTCCATGGCTACATAGGCGTAACCTCGAGCATTCAGTGTCTTTTCTTCTAAAAATATGAACGGTCCGTCTCTGCATAAAGTAACAAATTCGGTATTTGAATAGGTTTGATTATTTGAACATTTACCTCCATGTGACCGTTTTCCGCATTTGTGACATCTTTCTAGGTGTCGTGCTCTTCTTTTCGCTGCGGATTTTGATTTTCCTTTACCAAATTGTAATTTATTATCTTCGTATCTGGATTCTTTTCTAACTCCGTCCATTCTTTCTCTGATTACTGATACTAGTTCACTCGGTAGTATGTCATTATTTCTTTTAATGATCAAAGCGTGTAGCATTAGACCATGGTTTAGTTCACAGGCAGTCTTCATTTCGTAAAAACCTAAAAAAATAAAAATTCAGAATGGGGGGAGAAGACTAGTTCTTTAGGGTCTGCTAGGGAAAGACCATTCGGGTTCCATTTTCGAGAACTACACGAAAATAGACAATCTAACTCTAACAGAAATACATATTATCCTTTAAAGACTTGATTCTCCCCACACTTAGTTAGCTGTGGTGTCGAAATTGTGATTAACTTCGTTGTCGACTTCCATCGGACCATGTATGTAATGTTTAACTCTGTGACCATTAACTTTAAATTCAATCCCATTTGAATTTATCAATTCTATCGTTTCGTATGGGAAAACTCTTTTGACTATGAATGGTCCAGACCATCTTGATTTCAATTTTCCAGGAAATAGCTTGAATCGTGAATTGAAAAGAAGAACTCTGTCTCCTTCTTTAAATTCTTTTGAACTTCTGATTCTTTTATCATGCCATTTCTTTGTTCTTTCTTTATAGATTAACGAATTTTCGTATGCTTCATGTCTTAATTCTTCTAATTCGTTTAGTTGACTTAATCGTAGACGTCCAGCTTCATGTAAATCAAGATTACATGTCTTCAAAGCCCAAAATGCTTTGTGTTCAATTTCTACTGGAAGATGACATGCTTTTCCATAAACAAGTCTAAAAGGTGTGGTTCCAATTGGAGTTTTGTAGGCTGTTCTAAAAGCCCAGAGTGCATCCTCCAATTTAATGGACCATTCCTTCGGATTTGATCCTACGGTTTTCTCTAGAATACGTTTTAAAGCTCGGTTGGTATTTTCAACTTGTCCACTTGTTTGTGGATGATATGCGGTGGAGATTTTATGAGTTACTCCATATCTTTTAAGAACTTTCTCAAGTTGATTATTACAGAAATGAGTACCCCGATCACTTATTAAAGCTTTCGGTGTTCCAAACCTTGCAAAAAGACGTTTTAAAAAGTTGACTACAACTCGTGCATCGTTAGTTGGGAGAGCTTGTGCTTCCGCCCATTTAGATACATAATCAATGGCTACGAGTATATATAGATTATTATGAGATTTTGGAAATGGACCCATAAAGTCAATACCCCAAATGTCAAATACTTCACATACTTGGATGACATTTTGTGGCATTTCATCACGTTGATTTATTTTTCCGGCCCTTTGACATGCATCACAGGATTTGCAAAGAAAGTGTGCGTCTTTGTAAATTGTAGGCCAATAGAATCCAGCTTCATAAACTTTTCTTGTTGTTAGTTGAGGCCCATAATGCCCTCCTGTTGGTCCTGTGTGACAATGGTTTAATATTTTACTAGCTTCATCTCCAAATACACATCGGCGTATTATTCCATCGGGACAACTTTTAAACAGATGTGGATCTTCCCAGAAATAGTGTTTTATATCACTGAAGAATTTCTTTCGTCTTTGGTACGATAATCCTTTTTCAAGGAATCCACAAACTAAGTAGTTTGCATAGTCTGCAAACCATGGGATTTCATTATAATCTATCTTCAATAGATATTCATCAGGAAAGTTGTCTTGTATGGCCGATTCATTTAGAACTTCTAATTCGGGATTTTCAAGACGAGAAAGATGATCAGCGGCGAGATTTTCTGCTCCTCTTTTATCTCGGATTTCAATATCAAATTCTTGTAAGAGTAAGATCCAACGGATTAATCTTGGTTTAGCATCTTGTTTTGAAAATAGGTATCTAAGAGCCGAATGGTCGGTATAGACCACCGTTTTTGCTAGAACGAGATATGATCGAAATTTGTCAAAAGCAAAGACAATAGCAAGGAGTTATTTTTCAGTAGTTGTATAGTTCGTTTGTGCTCCTTGTAATGTCTTACTAGCATAATATATAGGTTGAAATCGTTTTTCAATCCTTTGTCCTAAAACGGCTCCCATTGCAAAATCACTTGCATCGCACATTAGTTCAAATGGTAGATTCTAATTTGGTGTTATCATGATCGGTGCATTAGTGAGTTTCTCTTTAAGAATATTAAAAGATTTGATACACTCATCTGAAAAGATGAATGGCGCATCCTTTTCTAGGAGTTTATTCATAGGAGTGGCAATTTTTGAAAAATCTTTTATGAAACGTCGGTAAAAACCGGCATGCCCTAGAAAACTCCTAACTCCTCTAACATTGGTGGGATGTGGAAGTTTAGCAATTACATCTACTTTAGCTCTATCCACTTCAATTCCTTCTTTTGAAATTTTATGTCCAAGAACGATGCCTTCTTTAACCATGAAATGGCATTTCTCCCAATTAAGTACTAGATTTGATTTTTCGCATCTAATTAGCATTCGTTCCAAATTAACTAGACATGATTTAAATGTATCACCGAAGACTGAAAAGTCATCCATGAAAACTTCCATGCATTCTTCTATCATGTCGTGAAAAATCGCCATCATACACCTTTGAAAGGTTGCAGGGGCGTTACAAAGTCCAAATGGCATGCGTTTGTAAGCAAAAGTACCATAAGGGCACGTGAATGTGGTTTTCTCTTGGTCCTCGGGTGCTATTGGAATTTGAAAATATCCGGAAAATCCATCTAGAAAACAATAGTAGCTATTTCCGGCTAATCTTTCCAACATTTGATCAATGAAAGGTAAGGGAAAGTGATCTTTTCTGGTGGCGTCATTTAATTTTCTATAATCAATACATACACGCCATCCTGTTACAGTCCTAGTAGGAATAAGCTCATTTTTCTCATTTGTAATGACAGTCATGCCACCCTTCTTAGGCACGCATTGAACTGGGCTTACCCGTGGACTATCAGAGATTGGATAAATTAGACCTGCATCTAGCAGTTTAATAATCTCTTTCTTAACAACATCTTGCATATTAGGATTTAGTCTTCGTTGGCGTTGCACATACGTTTTATGACCTTCTTCCATAAGGATTTTATGTGTGCAATACGAAGGACTTATTCCTTTAATATCATGAATCTTCCATGCAATGGCTGGTTTATGAGCTTTCAACATAGAAATGAGTTGTGATTTCTCATTTTCAGTAAGAGAAGATGATATTATTACAGGTAATTCAGATTCACCATGTAAATAAGCGTATTCCAAATGGTTTGGAAGTGGCTTTAACTCTAATTTCGGAGGTTCTTCTATCGATGATTTGTATCGATATCTGTCTTCTTCTTTTAGCATTTGAATTTCTTCTGTTGTTGGTTCATATCCATTAGCTATAAGTGTAGCTAACATTTCAGCTTCATCAATTGGTTCATTACCTTCTCCTAAAGAACATTCTCCTGTTCCTTGTAATTCTGGAAATTCTTCTAATAATTCTGCATGTGCATCTATAGTTTGAATATAATAACATGTATCATCTGCAGATTGTGGTTGTTGCATTGCTCTATCAACTAAAAAGGTAACACTCTCATCCTCTATACTTAGGGTCAGTTTCTTACCGAACACGTCTATCATTGCTTTAGCCGTGTTTAAGAATGGTCTTCCTAATATGAGAGGAACTTGAGAATCTTCTTCCATGTCCAAAACAACAAAATCTACTGGAAATACTAAAGTACCAACTTTAACTAGCATGCTCTCCATTATCCCTCTAGGATATTTTATTGATCTATCGGCTAGTTGTATGCTTATTCTGGTTGGTTTCAATTCTCCAAGGTCTAGTTTAGCGTATAGTGAATACGGCATTAAATTTATACTAGCACCTAAATCTGCCAATGCTTCTATTGAACTAAGACTACCCAGAAAACATGGAATTGTGAAACTTCCTGGATCAGATAATTTTTCTGGTATCTTATTCAACAGCACTGCTGAACAATTAGCATTCATAGTAACAGCCGAGAGTTCTTCCATTTTCTTTCTATTTGAGATTAGATCTTTCAAGAATTTAGCATATCTTGGCATTCCTGAAATCACATCAATGAAAGGAAGATTTACATTTATCTGTTTAAACATATCCAAGAATTTGGATTGCTCGGCTTCAAGTTTCTCTTTCTTCATTTTACTCGGGTAAGGAAGTGGTGGTTGGTATGGTTTAACATAAGGTTTATCCTTAACTGTGTTATCTTCATTAACCTTTTCAACTACCGGTTCTTTTTCCTTATCTTGATCAGGTTGTGGTTCTTGTGGAGTAGGAATGGCTTCATCAGAAGTTACAGGTATTTCAGGTGGTTTAAGTGTTGTACCACTTCTTGTGGTAATGGCTTTAGCTGTTTCATTTCGGGGGTTAGCATTTGTATCACTAGGTAGACTTCCCGGTTTTCTTTCACCTATTAACCTTGCTAGGTTACTTACTTCTTGTTCCAGATTTTGAATAGAAGCTTGTTGATTTCTAAATGCTTGAGCATTTTGTTCATTGGTTTGTTTCTGAGATGTGAAAAACTGCGTTTGAGTTTCAACTAGCTTCGTCATCATATCTTCTAAATTTGGCCTTTTATCATCGGTTTGTTGTGGTGGTTTGTTTTGAAAATTAGGTCTTTGCTGATTGTAATTATTATTGAATACTTGTTGATTGCTAGGACCTTGTTGGTTGTTGTATGGAATATTTCTGTTGTAATTCTGGTTTTGATTGTAAATTGGTCTTGGCGGTTGATAATTATTCTGATAATTATTTCCAGGCCTTTGGTTTATGTATGAAATATTCTCTCTTTGTTCCATTGTTAATTCAATACTGAAACAATCTTTTGTCAAATGTGGTCCTCCACACTGCTCACAACTAATTCGTATTGAGTGAATATCTTTAGTCATCTTTTCCATTCGTCTCTCCACAGCATCTATCTTTGCGGAAATGCAATCTAAGTCATGGCTAGAATCGGCTCTAGCTGCTTTAGATGATCTAATGATATCTTTTTCTTGGTGCCACTCATGTGAGTGGGAAGCAGTGTTATCAATAATTTTGTAAGCATCAGTTTCGGTTTTCTTCATAATAGAACCACCAGCTGCTATATCTATGTCTTTCCTTGTAGTGATGTCGCATCCTTGGTAGAATATTTGTACTATTTGACAGGTGTCTAAACCATGTTGCGGACATCCTCTTAATAACTTTCCATATCTTGTCCACGCCTCATATAGAGTTTCATTTGGCTTCTGTGTAAACGTAACAATTTCTGCTTGAAGTCTTACGGCTTTAGATGCAGGAAAGAATTGTTTAAGAAATTTGTCAACTAAAACATCCCATGTATCAATCGCCCCTTCAGGTAATGATTCCAACCAATCTTTGGCTTCTCCCTTTAAAGTCCAGGGAAATAACATGAGATATATCTGTTCATCCTCCACTTCTCGGATTTTAAATAGTGTGCAGATCCTATTAAAGGTACGTAGATGTTCATTTGGATCTTCCTTAGGCGCACCACTAAATTGGCATTGATTAGTCACCATGTGTAGAATTTGTCCTTTGATTTCATAATCTGGCGCATTAATGTCTGGATGAGTAATTGCGTGACCTTGGCCAGTGCGTTTAGCTCTCATTCGGTCTTCCATACTTAAAGGTTCCAGATTTTCCATAATTGAATTTGTTGAATCGGTATCACTAGATGATTCTGATTTAATGGTTCGTTCCTCAACAATCTCTGTTTGAATGATTGGTGGCTCCGGAGGAAAGTTTAATGGTTCAGGATCTACGAACCGTTCCTGAATATTCTCCGGATTCTCAATTGTGAGGTCGGGTTCAAAAAATGGATTATCGGAAATTTGAACTGAAGTACTTGGTTGACTGGATGACGATTCTAAAGAAAAATCAACGGCGGTTATATTTGCTAAATGTCTTGATCTAGTTACAGGTGGTGAACGTACAAAAGGTGGTGAACGTCTTGCTCGGTGCATTCACTGAATATCCTATTAGTTTTAAAAAGGAAAGAAAAATTATAATAAGTTATCCAACCAATAGACTTTTCTGATTTTGCCCACGTTTCGAATAGCCAAAAGATGCAGCAGAGGGGCAGGATTCGTTTGGGGCAGGATTCGTTTGGTCTCAATATAATTGAGGACTGTTTGGCTCCAATAACCCGGTCCACGTACAAATCCAACTATTACTACGAACCAGAAAATTTTGATGTCTATTAATTTAACCACTTAAAATAAATTTTCGTAATTTTAAGAAATTTAGATAAGAAGTAGAATAAAAATCTATGTCCTAAAAACTAGAATAGCGAGAAATAAGAAAGAAAAAGAGTTCGTCGAAAAAGGTCGAAAAAGAAAAATGGTTGAAAAAATAAAAGGTGACGAAAAAATAAAAGAAACTTATAAAAACTTAAAAATACTTGACTAACCTAACCTTATTACTACAACTAACTTAAAATTATAATCGCAAATTGAAATTACTAATTGGAATGATAATTGATACATAGGTAAAAGTTGTCTAAAAATATTAAAGCTTACAGGAAAAACTAAATCCCAAATGGAAATAACTTAAAAAGAAACTAAAACTTAAAAAGGCGTCGCAAAATTCTAAAGTACCTAAATCTTAGTCTAAAGAAAAAGCACTTAAGGAATTCTACGGCAAAGCCTAAAAATCTAGGAGTAAAAATGACTATAGCAAAAACTAAGTTTAAAATTAAATATGAGCTAAAAATACAAATATTACGCTAAAACGATTAAAAAGGGTCAAAATATAAAAATATACAAAAAGTTGTAAAAAGTACAATTTTTATAAAAATATTATTTTTATATTATTTATTTAATAAAACTACTAATTTTACAATTTAATAAAACTAATTAATACTAAATACATAAATTAAATAAAAAGTAAAAGTTAAAATAAAATTAATTATAATAATAATAATAATTAGGGTTAATAATAATAATAATTATTAAATAACCCGTAATTAATGCTGAATTAGGGTTCTGTCGCGTGTCAGAGTCACTCCGCGAGTCGCGGTAATTAATGCAGAAAACCCCGCGAGTCGCGGGGTTCAGAAATTCAGATGACAGCTTATTAAATTCGACGCGTTTTTTCTTTATTTATTTTTTTTTATTTTCTGTTTTCTGTTTTTATATAAATAAAAGATATTTAAATAAAACTTATATTTTTATAAACTAAAATAAAAATAAAGAAACTTTTAAAACTTAAATATTTAACAAAATCTTAAAAATACTTATATTTTTGTTTTTCTTTTTATATTTTTGAATAATTAAAACGTATTTTTACAAAAACGACTTTTAATAAAAGTAAACTAAAAATCTTTTTTTTTTTATTAGCGTTGCGCTTCCGGCGTTTAGAAAGTTCCCCGGCAGCGGCGCCAAAAATACTTGATGTCGTAGGGGGTGTATACAAAATAGTATTATTTTTAGTGCGAAATACTATTAAATACGATACAATTTTACACAAGATATTTATTTATTTATAGAATGGATATACTTAAACCTTGCTACAACACTTATAGGCAGTGTACCTAATCGTACAGTAGTGTAGTTTTTAGTAAGTCCGGTTCGTTCCACAGGGAAATCTTTAAACAAAGCTTAACGCTATATTAGTTTACTTTTATAAAAATACAAATACATATATATAAGTAATATTATTATTATAAAGGGGGGTTTTTACCGTTTAATGACCGGTTTGTCGATTTTAAAACTTTAGTCGCAGTTAAAACCAAATGTAAAATAATAAATAAATACAAGACTTAATTTTAAGCGTAAAGTAAATAACGATAATGAAATTGCGAATAATAAAAGTGCGATAAAATAAACTTGCGATAATTAAAAAGTACGATAATTAAAAGTGCGATTAAATAACAATAAATAAAAGTGCGATAATTAGAAGTGCAATTAAATATAAAATAAAGGAAATTAAATATGAAATAAAAGAATTATGCTTATTTAAACTTCAGTAATCATGATGTTTGACGTGTTGATTTTAGTTTTATTCCCATGGGTTAATTGTCCTTTGTCCTGGATTATTTAATATGTCCGTCTGGTTTTTGTCCATAACAGTCCATCAGTCATAAATATAAAGTGAGAGTGTCCTCGTCAAATTATTCTTATACCCGAAGTTAAATATTCCAACTAATTGGGGATTCGAATTGTAACAAGGTTTTAATACTTTGTTTAATGAATACACCAGGTTATCAACTGCGTGTAAACCAAGGTTTTACTACTTTGTTAGCAATTACACCAATTACCCTTGAATGTAATTTTACCCCTGTTTTAATTATTCTAGTGGCTATTAATCCATTCCCGTGTCCGGTTAAATGAACGATTATTCGTACATATAAATACCCCGCCCATCATGTCCGATCGAGTGTATATGGTAATTTATAAGGACGCCCAATTGTAAATCTTTATATTAACATTAACAAACTATCATTTAGTTACACAAATATAAAGCCCATTAATAGCCCATAGTCTAATTTCCACAAGTGTCGTTCTTTTGTCCAAACCCCAATTATGGTACAAAGCCCAATTATCCAAATTTAGTAATTAGCCCAACATCATGATTACTTCGTTTTAAATAAGCATAATAATAACTTAGCTACGAGACATTAATGTAAAAAGGTTGAACATTACTTACAATGATTAAAAATAGCGTAGCGTTACACGGACAGAATTTCGACTTACACCCTTACAATATTCGCTAACATACCCTTATTATTAGAATTATAATTAAAATTAAAATATAAATTATAAATATATATATATAATTTACGTATGATAAGAAGAAGAAAAAGATGGATGATTTGCGATCAGAATTCGGTTGCTTTTATAGGAAAAGTCGACTTTTGGGGCTCCGCGACTCGCGGCATTTTTGCCTTCAAACTCCGCGAGTCGCGGAGAATGAAATTACAGCTCAGTCCCTTGGAGTCTTTCTCTGCCGACGTTTTTTATTTATAAATATAATATATATATAATTAGTATAATTAATTATATATTATATTATATTTATATACATAGTTAACTTGTAATTTTTAGTCCGTTGCGTCGAGCGTTAAGAGTTGACTCTGGTCCCGGTTCCGGATTTTTGAACGTCCTTGCGTACAATTTAATATCTTGTAATTTGCGTTTTGAATCTTGTACTCTTGTAATTTCGAGACGTTTCTTATCAATAATTGGAACCTTTTTGATTGTCTTTTGTACTTTTGAGCTTTTTGGTCGTTTGCGTCTTCAATTCGTCGAATCTGTCTTTTGTCTTCACCTTTTATTATTTAAACGAATATCACTTGTAAATAGAACAATTGCAACTAAAAGCTTGTCTTTCTTGAGGAATAATGCTATGAAATATATGTTCGTTTTTAGCATTATCATTAGGCAAGTGTTTTAAAGTTTTATAAGTCACTCTTTTTATTTCTTATTTTTCGACGCCTTTTATTTTTTTCGATCTTTTCTTTTTCGACCTTTTCCAACGCACTCTTTTTCTTTCTTATTTCTCGCTATTCTAGTTTTTAGGACAAAGATTTTTTATTCTACTTCTTATCTAAATTTCTTAAAATTACGAAAATTTATTTTAAGTGGTTAAATTGATAGACATCAAAATTTTCTGGTTCGTAGTAATAGTTGGATTTGTACGTGGACCGGGTTATTGGAGCCAAACAGTCCTCAATTATATTGAGACCAAATGAATCCTGCCCCTCTGCTGCATCTTTTGGCTATTCGAAACGTGGGCAAAATCAGAAAAGTCTATTGATTGGATAACTTATATAATTTTTCTTTCCTTTTAAAAACTAATAGGATATTCAGTGAATGCACCGAGCAAGACGTTCACCACCTTTTGTACGTTCACTACCTGTAACTAGATCAAGACATTTAGCAAATATTACCGCCGTTGATTTTTCTTTAGAATCGTCATCCAGTCGACCAAGTACTCCAGTTCAAATTTCCGATAATCCATTTTTTGAACCCGACCTCACAATTGAGAATCCGGAGAATATTCAGAGACGATTCATAGATCCTGAACCACTAAACTTTCCTCCGGAACCACCAATCATTCAAACAGAGATTGTTGAGGAACGAACCATTAAATCAGAATCCTCCAGTGATTCCGATTCAACAAATTCAATTATGGAGAATCTGGAACCTTTAAGTATGGAAGACCGAATGAGAGCTAAACGCGCTGGCCAAGGTCACGCAATTACTCATCCAGACATTAATGCGCCAGATTATGAAATCAAAGGACAAATTCTACACATGGTGACTAATCAATGCCAATTTAGTGGTGCGCCAAAGGAAGATCCAAATGAACATCTTCGTACCTTTAATAGGATCTGCACTCTATTTAAAATAAGAGAAGTTGAGGATGAACAGATATATCTCATATTATTTCCCTGGACTTTAAAAGGAGAAGCCAAAGATTGGTTGGAATCGTTACCTGAAGGGGCGATTGATACATGGGACGTTTTAGTTGAAAATTTTCTTAAACAATTCTTTCCAGCATCTAAAGCCATAAGACTTCAAGGAGAAATTGTTACGTTCACACAGAAGCCAAATGAAACTCTATATGAGGTGTGGACAAGATTTGGAAAGTTATTAAGAGGATGTCCGCAACATGGTTTAGATACCTGTCAAATAGTACAAATATTCTACCAAGGATGCAACATCACTACAAGGAAAGACATCGATATAGTAGCTGGTGACCCGGGTTCGATCCCCGGCAGCGGCGCCAAAAATACTTGATAGTTAAAGCTAAGGGGTATAAAATACTATTAAATTTTAGCAGGAAATACTATTAAATACGATACAATTTTACACAAGATATTTATTTATTTATAGAATGGATATACTTTAACCTTGCTACAACACTTATAGGCAGTGTACCTAATCGTACAGTAGTGTAGTTTTTAGTAAGTCCGGTTCGTTCCACAGGGAAAATCTTTAAACAAAGCTTAACGCTATATTAGTTTACTTTTATAAAAATACAAATATATATATAAGTAATATTATTATTATAAAGGGGGGTTTTTACAGTTTAATGACCGGTTTGTCGATTTTAAAACTTTCGTCGCAGTTAAAACCAAATGTAAAAATATTAAATAAATAAAAGACTTAATTTAAAGCGTAAAGTAAATAATGATAATGAAATTGCGATAAATAAAAGTGCGATAAAATAAACTTGCGATAATTAAAAAGTATGATAATTAAAAGTGTAATTAAATACAATAACAATAAATAAAAGTGCTATAATTAGAAGTGCAATTAAATATAAAATAAAGGGAATTAAATATGAAATAAAAGAATTATGCTTATTTAAACTTCCGTAATCATGATGTTTGACGTGTTGATTTTAGTTTTATGCCCATGGGTTAATTGTTCTTTGTCCTGGATTATTTAATATGTCCATACGGATTTGTCCATAATAGTCCATCAGTCATAAATATAAAGAGCGAAAGTCTTCGTCAAATTATTCTTATTCCTGAAGTCAAATATTCCAACTAATTGGGGATTCGAATTGTAACAAGGTTTTAATACTTTTTTTAATGAATACACCAGGTTATCGACTGCGTGTAAACCAATGTTTTACTACTTTGTTAACAATTACACCAATTGCCCTTGAATGTAATTCACCCCTGTTTCAACAAGTCTATTAACTATTAATCCAGTTCCGTGTCCGGTAAAATGAATAATTATTGGTATTTATAGATATCCCGCCCACCGTACCCAGTCAAGCGTATGTGGTTATATATAAATACGTCAAATTATAAGTTTGTATATTAAATTAACAAGGTATTGTTTAGTTAATATAAAACCCATTAATAGCCCATAGTCTAATTTCCACAAGTGTCGTTCTTTTATCCAAACCCCAATTATGGTACAAAGCCCAATTACCCAATTTTAGTAATTAGCCCAACATCATGATTACTTTGGATTAAATAAGCATAATAATAACTTAGCTACGAGACATTAAATTAAAAAGGTTGAACATAACTTACAATGATTAAAAATAGCGTAGCGTTACACGGACAGAATTTCGACTTAAACCCTTACAACATTCGCTAACATACCCTTATTATTAGAATTATAATTAAAATTAAAATTAAAATATAAATATAAATATATTTACGTATACATATATAGAGAGATTGAATTATGGATGGTTTTTGCGATCAAACTGCGTTTGCTTTTATAGGGAATTGAGTCCAGGTGAGCTCCGCGACTCGCGCCCTTTTTGCTCTTCAAACTCCGCTAGTCGCGGAGTTTGTAATTACAGCTCACTCCATTTTGGCTCTTTGTTTACCGACGGTTTATTATATAAATATAATATATATATAATTTATATAATTAATTATATATTATATTATATTTATATACATAGTTAACTTGTAATTTTTAGTCCGTTGCGTCGAGCGTTGAGAGTTGACTCTGGTCCCGGTTCCGGATTTTCGAACGTCCTTGCGTACTATTTTATATCTTGTACTTTACGTTTTGAATCTTGTACTCTTGTAATTTTGAGACGTTTCTTATCAATAATTTGAACCTCTTTGATTGTATTTTGTACTTTTGAGCTTTTTGGTCGTTTGCGTCTTCAATTCGTCGAATCTGTCTTTTGTCTTCACCTTTTATTATTTAAACGAATATCACTTTTAAATAGAACAATTGCAACTAAAAGCTTGTCTTTCTTGAGGAATAATGCTATGAAATATATGTTCGTTTTTAGCATTATCAATGAATAAGATTTAAAATTGTAGATATTATGTAATCGGTGCGAGCTATTCTGGAAATGAGGGTGAAAATGGTATTATGGATTGGTTTGCCGGTAATTGCTTTAAGTTCATCGCCAAGAGGTGAATTCGATTGGTGGAAGGGATTGCCTTCTTCTCATCCCCATTGATTAAGGAGACTACGAACCCATCTCCAATTCATACAGAATTGATGATGACTAATTGGTTGATCCATTCCGGTTACACTGATTTCGAAGCTCGAGTGGAAATCCATATCGGAATTACTGTCAGAATCCGAGGAATTTGAACTAGTTGTGAGTTCCATCTTGTACGGTCAGATAAAGGAATTTTCGTTATGAAATGATTTTCGAATATCTTATGATATTCTAATTACATAGAATACCTAATACCTATATATAGTACAAAGTATCCCGTAGATTACAGAGGGAATTAAGGAAACGTGTCAGACAAGGTCTAATGTGATGTGATGTGAATTTGTCTGTACACCATCTATGCAATAATTGCAATAAGACGTGTCGAGTCTGATAATGATAGGTAGATATTTTTCGACAAAGAATGGTATGCAAACTTTTGATATGCAAACAAGGTTCAAGTCTAGACTCATTAATGTATCCTAATAACTACTAGGTCGAAGTCCAGACTCACTAATGCAAGACCTGGTTTACTAAGACCACCGCTCTGATACCACCTGTAGTGACCCGTCCTAATCCACCTGGACGAAATCTTCAACAGATGGTCCCATTGGAGGTTTTGACCTCTATATGCCATGAACGACTCCATGTAATATCTTTAAAATAAGCAAATGCACAGCGGAAGATTTCTTTAATACCTGAGAATAAACATGTTTTAAAAGTGTCAACCAAAAGGTTGGTGAGTTCATAGGTTTATCATAAACAATAAAATTCATCATTTTGATAGACCACAAGATTTAAATACAGTACACCTATCTCGTGTACAAAACCATTTTTCATAATGCTTGGCAGAGTAGGTTCGTATCCTTTTCTCCCTCATAGGTTGCCTCGCGTTTTTTAATAACTGTACACATATCTCGTGTACAAAATATAATACACATAACCTGTGTATAAAAATTATTCTCTCGATACATAACATTCAATTTGATTTCATTGCTCAACATGGTAATCGACCTTAACATATAATGCGCATCAATAATATCCCCAAAACAGAACATCTCATCTGTATAATATATATACTTCGAAGTACTAAACACCACGCCCACTAGCTCTTCCGTCTAGTGAACATTCTGGGTGGGGGTGTTAAACCCGGTAGCTACCTTTAGGATTCACGTGAATTAGGGCCATACCCATTTCTAATTCTTAGGTTACCAAGAAATAATAATTAGGGGAAAATATTCACAACAATTAGTGGAAATTATCACGTCCAACTAATTCAATAATAATCCACAGAACTTCTGTCTGTATAATAATTCATTCGAGGAATGTTTTGCTTGTGTCTATCTCGTCAAACATTTATAAAAGCATTTCATGTATCCTCAGTTTCAAAATATATTTCAAAAGCATTTAGTAAAGTATTTATAAAAATAGCGCATGTATTCTCAGTCTCAAAAATGTAAAGAGTAAAAGGGAATCAAATGAACTCACAATACGATATTTTGTAGTATAAATATGAATACGACGGAACTGAACAATGCAAGGTTGGCCTCGGATTCACGAACCTATACCAGTTATATATATTAAAACACATAATAACAATTAACAAGTTTATATTAATATTATTAATATACTTCATATATTCTTAATCTATATGTTATTTTGATAAATAAATTAATAATTAATATTTATATATATAACAGATTCCTATTAAAGTATTTTAATTAGGATATAATATATGTTTTATATATAAATGCTTAAAATGTATTAGAATTAATATTTATATATATGATTTAACTTAAAAATATATTTATATATTATTTGTAACATAATTATAATAACATTTTATTACAACAAAATAGTACCTAATATTAATATAGATGTAAAAATATATTTTTATATAAATGTCTTTTAGTTTGTAAAGATTATAATAATTATGATAATAATGTTAATAATAATACAAATACTTATTTTAATGACAGTAATAATAATAATAATATTAATAATAATAATAATGGTATAATAATAATAATAATAATAATAATAATAATAATAATAATAATAATAATAATAATAATATTAATAATAATAATAATAATGGTAATAGTAGTACTACCTCAAAGGAGTAGCCCTTAAAAATAATGCCCAAGTCCGAGTTTGAACCCGCGACGTCCCGCTAACCCTGATAACAACCTAAACCATTCTTCTGTTTTTGTTTTTCTGTTATAAACCCAGATTAAATACTATATAACTCGCTTATCTATCTGTCCTTCTTCTTAATAAATTAACCAGAGTAATAACAACTCTAATCTCATCATAATTATCGTGATTTTTATCTACCTCATCATAATCCTAACATCATTTAACATCACCAAGCATCATCATCATCGATTATCATAATCGATTCATCACATCGCCATCATCTTATCATCTAATCATCATTAGAGAATCATTATGATCATCTTGATAATCATACGGTGTTACATAAAATCATAACCTTCTCATTATTACTCTTCTTCACATCTCGCTATCATCATTCGAATAATCATCATCATTTAAGTTTTCATTCCTAGTATCAACCTCACTTATTGTTATAAAATAAGAATAGACGAGTTGCAACAATCCATCATTTGAATTCGGCCCTTATATGCTTCGGTCCAACAACAGCCCAAACAAGCAGTCCATTAATCCCGTTAACAATACTAATCAAAGAATAAAACTTCTTTTCATGCTCCTAAGTTTATACAGATTTAAAAACACAGCCACTAGTTGAATTCATTATGAGGTTTTGGTCCTACCAAGCAATAATACATGCAAAAGTTGCCTAGTATTACCACCAAATGCCTCGGCCAAATCAAAAAGGAATACGTGGCCCAAATTAATCAACAAAATCTATTTCTATACTCATTTAATAATCTAGTGGATTGTTTGTTTGGGACTTTCGGCCAAAAGAGAAATGGAAAACTTTTAATAATGATAACATCACTATCATCTTACCATATTATATAATTGATCATGCCATATCAATAAACCGAAAGGCAACAAAGTTTTTAGGTGGATCTTGGTTTGGTTATGTTTGTGTTTTGGTGTTTTTCTTTTCAAAAGAGTAACTGCAGTAGCAGTGATAACAGAAACATAGCAATCGACATAGGTTTCATAGATGGTTTCACGATAGTGGTTAACAAGAGAGAGAGAGAAGAAAAGAGAAGAAAGAAGGTGATGAGTTGTGGAAGAAATAACAAGTAAAGAATTATGAGTAGGTTCCAATAATTAGGGTGGTGGTTTCGAGTAGTAGTGAAAGAAAAAAAATATACCTAAAGGCTAGGTGGAGGTTGGCAACGGGTTCAATAGAAGCAGTCCAATTCTTGTGCAGTTTTAATGGAGATGTGATTATGTTTTTATGGTGTTCATGGTGTTTATGGTTGCAGCTCGAAACAAACCGAATAAAAGTTATCTTGAGAGGTAGAAGGGATCGTGTATATATATATATATATATATATATATATATATATATATATATATATATATATATATATATATATATATATATATATATATATCTTGTTTGTACATTACAAGTGTTCGATTTTTCAAAGCTTATATATCTATGAAAGAAGTTATATCAGAGTTGATTCATCAATTGAGATCATGTAGCCCCCTTTCTTTTGTGCTTTATGAATGATACGTATATGTGTGTGTGTGTATATATATATATATATATATATATATATTTACAAAGAATTGTTCGTGAATCTTCTGGAGTAGTCAAAGGGTAATTGATTACATGAATATAATTCCAAAATTTTTGAGACTCAACATTACAGTCTTTGCTTATCGTGTCAAAATCATATAAAGATTAAGTTTAAATTTGGTCAGAAATTTCCGGGTCGTCACATTTGTGATAATGGTTTGGAATCACTTCAGCACTCCATCATCTTGTGTACGTTCGCTTTTGACACTTGGAATCGGGTTTTTGAATGGTGGAAGCTCGGCCCATTTACAAACTTGAGCATAAATGAATCTTTTCTTGGGAACGGGTATAATTTGAACTCCAACTTGGGAAAAAGTTGTGGCAAGCCACAAAATGGGTTATGGGATACATGATTTGGAAAAGTAGGAACGCTTTTACTTTTACTAAGACAAAACCGACATGTGCAATGGTTTTTAAAGACATCCAACTTAAATGTTTTGAATGGTTCTCAAATAGGGTCAAAGGCTTTAATATCGAATGGGATGTTTGGCTAGCAAATCCATGAGTATACGATTCGCTAGCTTTATCTTCTACAAGAACTGGGATTGGTTAATTTGCTCTCCACACATTTTTTTTGCCCCACTCCTGGAGTAGTCGTTTTGGTCGAAAGAATTTGGAGTGGCTCGCGGGTGCTTTGTCGTTGAATTGCCAACACTATGCTCCATCCCCACTCCAGCTTGTTTAGTTAATTCTTCTCAAGTCCAATCTCGGCCTTAATGATAATGAACGGACTAAGGCGTTTTCCTGCACACTTGTGGAGTATTACCATCTTGTTTTCATAGACTTTCGTTTTGTTCTTCTTAGTTGTACTTTCCTCTTTGTTTTGTAATTGTGACAATATTGTAATTTCATGTTACTATATATAATATATACTTTCTTGCCGTTAAAAAAACACACATACACACACATTATATAAAACATATTATTAATATACACCACTACAACACGAGTGTTACTTTTTAAAACCGGTTAAACATAGTTATACCAGACATCAGATTTCATCAGCATGTCAAACATAATACAAGTACAAATAGTCTTCTCTCGTCTTTAGCGTGCAAAACATTTGCCTGCAAGAAAAACTATGTGAGGGATTAACACAAAACTAAATAAATAAATAAACCTAACAAATATAGCATACAACATTAGTATCTACCAGCATCGCAAACATCAACAACATATAGACAACAATGGAAACTACAACAAGAGGATCGATAATATGCCCAAATCGGACGATTTATTTATGCGGTGTCGTTAGGTCGCAAAATGTCAATTCAGGATATCAATAGAAGAAGCTGATTGTTTAATTTATATTTTGCTGGGCCTAAATCTATTATTCCGTCCTATGGGTTATCAAGGGCAAATATGATCTAGGGTCATTCCTTGAGCGGTAGAATTTGAAACGGAGCTTATTTAGATAATTTAGTAATTAAAATTAGGTTTGTACACAATTTAGTATCAAAGACTAGTGGCCAGGTACAGCTTGTGTGGAGAGGCAGGATCCTTTTGGTCCCAATAAATTGGCAACTGTTCAGAAAATCCAAAGACCAAGTCCAAACAGTTTATTCTAGACACCATTTATCCTGAATATCAAATTATGTAAAGGCAACAGTTGGGTTGATTTGATTTATAATTGTATTTAAAATATTAGAGAAATATAATTAAAATAAGCTAGCTAGCATGCAACAGCTAAGGACAGAGAAGATGTGGTTCACCATGATTTAAGATAACGTAGTGTCGGGATGATTACAAGACACTCATTGGATAGATATACCTTGGTGTAAACACTAGATTCCCTACTAATTGATTTATCGATTAGCGTATCACGAGGAACTAGGCTATCGTGATACTGATCGGATGGACTATGTGTAGTGACCTGAACTTTTCCATGTTTATATATATTAATTGAGATTGATATTTACATGATTAAATGTTTCCAACATGTTAAGCAATCAAACTTGTTAAGACTTGATTAATTGAAATATGTTTCATATAGACAATTGACCACCCAAGTTGACCGGTGATTCACGAACGTTAAAACTTGTAAAAACTATATGATGAAATATATATGGAAATATATATAGTTAACATGATATTATGATAAGTAAACATATCATTAAGTATATTAACAATGAACTACATATGTAAAAACAAGACTACTAACTTAATGATTTTTAAACGAGACATATATGTAATGATTATCGTTGTAAAGACATTTAATGTATATATATATATCATATTAAGAGATATTAATACATGATAATATCATGATAATATAATAATTTAAAATCTCATTTGATATTATAAACATTGGGTTAACAATATTTAACAAGATCGTTAACCTAAAGGTTTCAAAACAACACTTACATGTAACGACTAACGATGACTTAACGACTCAGTTAAAATGTATATACATGTAGTGTTTTAATATGTATTTATACACTTTTGAAAGACTTCAATACACTTATCAAAATACTTCTACTTAACAAAAATGCTTACAATTACATCCTCGTTCAGTTTCATCAACAATTCTACTTGTATGCAACCGTATTCGTACTCGTACAATACACAGCTTTTAGACGTATGTACTATTGATATATACACTCCAATGATCAGCTCTTAGCAGCCCATGTGAGTCACCTAACACATGTGGGAACCATCATTTGGCAACTAGCATGAAATATCTCATAAAATTACAAAAATATGAGTAATCATTCATGACTTATTTACATGAAAACAAAATTACATATCCTTTATATCTAATCCATACACCAACGACCAAAAACACCTACAAACACTTTCATTCTTCAATTTTCTTTATCTAATTGATCTCTCTCAAGTTCTATCTTCAAGTTCTAAGTGTTCTTCATAAATTCTACAAGTTCTAGTTACATAAAATCAAGAATACTTTCAAGTTTGCTAGCTCACTTCCAATCTTGTAAGGTGATCATCCAACCTCAAAAAATCTTTGTTTCTTACAGTAGGTTATCATTCTAATACAAGGTAATAATCATATTCAAACTTTGGTTTAATTTCTATAACTATAACAATCTTATTTCAAGTGATGATCTTACTTGAACTTGTTTTCGTGTCATGATTCTGCTTCAAGAACTTCGAGCCATCCAAGGATCCGTTGAAGCTAGATCCATTTGTCTCTTTTACAGTAGGTTTATCCAAGGAACTTAAGGTAGTAATGATGTTCATAACATCATTCGATTCATACATATAAAGCTATCTTATTCGAAGGTTTAAACTTGTAATCACTAGAACATAGTTTAGTTAATTCTAAACTTGTTCGCAAACAAAAGTTAATCCTTCTAAATTGACTTTTAAAATCAACTAAACACATATTCTATATCTATATGATATGCTAACTTAATGATTTAAAACCTGGAAACACGAAAAACACTGTAAAACCGAATTTACGCCGTCGTAGTAACACCGCGGGCTGTTTTGGGTTAGTTAACTAAAAACTATGATAAACTTTGATTTAAAAGTTGTTCTTCTGGGAAAATGATTTTTCTTATAAACATGAAACTATATCCAAAAATCATGGTTAAACTCAAAGTGTAAGTATGTTTTCTAAAATGGTCATCTAGACGTCGTTCTTTCGACTGAAATGACTACCTTTACAAAAATGACTTGTAACTTATATTTTCGACTATAAACCTATACTTTTTCTGTTTAGATTCATAAAATAGAGTTCAATATGAAACCATAGCAATTTGATTCACTCAAAACGGATTTAAAATGAAGAAGTTATGGGTAAAACAAGATTGGATAATTTTTCTCATTTTAGCTACGTGAAAATTGGTAACAAATCTATTCCAACCATAACTTAATCAACTTGTATTGTATATTATGTAATCTTGAGATACCATAGACACGTATACAATGTTTCGACCTATCATGTCGACACATCTATATATATTTCGGAACAACCATAGACACTCTATATGTGAATGTTGGAGTTAGCTATACAGGGTTGAGGTTGATTCCAAAATATATATATAGTTTGAGTTGTGATCAATACTGAGATATGTATACACTGGGTCGTGGATTGATTCAAGATAATATATATCGATTTAGTTCTGTACATCTAACTGTGGATAACTAGTTGTAGGTTACTAACGAGGACAGCTGACTTAATAAACTTAAAACATCAAAATGTATTAAAAGTGTTGTAAATATATTTTGAACATACTTTGATATATATGTACATATTTGTTATAGGTTCGTGAATCGACCAGTGGCCAAGTCTTACTTCCCGACGAAGTAAAAATCTGTGAAAGTGAGTTATAGTCCCACTTTTAAAATCTAATATTTTTGGGATGAGAATACATGCAGGTTTTATAAATGATTTACAAAATAGACACAAGTACGTGACACTACATTCTATGGTTGAATTATCGAAATCGAATATGCCCCTTTTTATTAAGTCTGGTAATCTAAGAATTAGGGAACAGACACCCTAATTGACGCGAATCCTAAAGATAGATCTATTGGGCCTAACAAACCCCATCCAAAGTACCGGATGCTTTAGTACTTCGAAATTTATATCATATCCGAAGGGTGTCCCAGAATGATGGGGATATTCTTATATATGCATCTTGTTAATGTCGATTACCAGGTGTTCACCATATGAATAATTTTTATCTCTATGTATGGGATGTATATTGAAATATGAAATCTTGTGGTCTATTGTTACGATTTGATATATATAGGTTAAACCTATAACTCACCAACATTTTTGTTGACGTTTTAAGCATGTTTATTCTCAGGTGATTATTAAGAGCTTCCGCTGTCGCATACTTAAATAAGAACGAGATTTGGAGTCCATGCTTGTATGATATTGTGTAAAAACTGCATTCAAGAAACTTATTTTGTTGTAACATATTTGTATTGTAAACCATTATGTAATGGTCGTGTGTAAACATGATATTTTAGATTATCATTATTTGATAATCTACGTAAAGCTTTTTAAACCTTTATTGATGAAATAAAGGTTATGGTTTGTTTTAAAATGAATGCAGTCTTTGAAAAACGTCTCATATAGAGGTCAAAACCTCGCAACGAAATCAATTAATATGGAACGTTTTTAATCAATAGGAACGGGACATTTCAGTTGGTATCCGAGCGTTGGTCTTAGAGAACCAAAATTTTGCATTAGTGTGTCTTATCGAGTTTGTTAGGATGCATTAGTGAGTCTGGACTTCGACCGTGTTTACTTGAAAAATGATTGCTTAATAAATTTTGTTGGAAACTATATATTTTTAACATGTGAATATTATGTGATATATTAATCTCTTAACGCGTTTGATATTATGTGATAGATGTCTACCTCTAGAAAAAAGTCCCATTGACTCACCTAATAATAATGAAGAGTCAAATGTAAATTGGAATGATTCATGGACTGATTCACAAGTTCCCGAAGAGGAACCGGAAGAAGAGTCGGAACCGGAAGAAGAATCGGAACCGGAAGAAGAATCGGAACCGGATGAAGAAATAGAACCGGTGGGGGAAATAATAAAACGGTTAAGTAAAAGAAAATCCTCAACCAACCGACCAAGGTTAATTATGGTCAATGGTGTTTCCGCCAAGGAAGCAAAATATTGGGAGGATTACCAATTCTCCGATGAAGCGGATTCCGACGAGAATTTCGATGATGTTATAGAAATTACCCCAACTGAATTTAAAAAGGCAAAAGAAAATAATAAGGGAAAGGGCATAAAAATAGAGAAATCTAATTCCAACCCCGATGAACTTTATATGTATCGTCAACCCCCGAAGTCCTTAAGTTGTAACAATGACCCGGGAACCTCTAAGCCACCATGTTTTTCTAAACCAATGTGGAAAACGACGGCTCGTATTAGGGGAACATCATATATCCCTAGAAACTTGGCAAAACGAACCAAAACCGAAGAAGAAGAAACAAGCGAGTAGGAATAAGATAGTTGTATTCGTGTGGTGTAATATATGTAATATAGTGTGCTTATGCTTTATGATATATGTAAAAATTGCTTGTATTAATAAGTATTTTTTTATGAATCTAACTCTTGTCTATTTTACAGTATAAAAACACAAAATGGATAGACAACCCAATATTTTAAGAGACCTACCCGGAGACATGATTGATGAAATCTTGTCTAGAGTCGGTCAGAATTCTTCGGCACAACTATTTAAGGCGAGATCAGTTTGTAAGACATTCAAAGAACGTTCCAAGAATGCCTTGGTTTATAAAAGGCTTTCGTTCGAAAGATGGGGGATATCACATTGGGAAATCCATAAGTTACGATGTGTTTACTTTGACGCATATATTACGGGGAATGCTATTTTACGCAATGGGTTAAGAAATTATTTTGACTCAATATGTAACGACCCGGAAATTTCCGACCAAATTTAAACCTAAATCTTCATATGATTCCGACACGATAAGCAAAAACCCTAATGTTGAGTCTAGAAAGTCTGGAATCTTTATTTGGATAATCAGTTACCCTTTGACTAAGCCTGACGATTCACGAAAAATTGTTTGTAAATAAATGTGTGTATATTAGATTAGTAAATAATATATGAAATATAATATTAATATATCAAACTTAATTACAAGTTATAATATAAGTTGTTGTTATTATTATTACTTTCATTAGCTTAAAAAAAAAATTATTTTTTTATATCAATACTATTATATAAAATATATATATATATATATGAAATTAGATAAGTATGTATCGTTAATATTATTATCAATAAAATTAGTATTATTTTTATAATATTCATTAATATATTCATTACTTTTATTTATTTTTCTTCTAGTATAAATTTTGATAATTTTTTTTATACAAATATTGTTACTATAAATTCTATTATTATTATGCTTATTAAAAATATTAGTATTAATGAATTTAGTTAATGGATTTATAATATTAATTAGAATTACAGAGTTTAATATAACAAAAAGATAACTTCAGTTTTAGATAAATATAAGAACAGATATATTCATAAATATATATCTATAAATACAGATTTTATATATATGTATATATATAAATTTAATCTGTCTAAACCTATATATTTATATATTAAAACGTGATACAGATGGATACAATTTCAATTCCAGGTTTTTATTTTTAATATGATTAATAGAATGTATTAGTCTTAAATAGAATGAAAACATATAAATCTGATATTAGGTACAAGTCATTATCAAATATATTTATTTTGTAGTCTTCTTCTTGTTCCTGATTCCTGCTGTCGATCACCAACAGATAACAACAAACAAATCGTTTTTAGGATCTCAATCAATTGAGTATTATTTAAAGGTAATGATATCTATCATTACACTTCAAAAATCTAAACCATTACCAAACCCACTTCCATGACCCCATAACCATAACACCAAAACCGCCTCATCTTGTTTATGCAATCGAGCTATCACCATTTGAAACTCGAAAACGCCACCACTCTCCTCAAACCGTCGACCACCAACCATCACGTTTATCTCTCAAAAATCTTTGATCATAAAACCATCGTTATAATCCATCACTTCTTAACTTGCTGTTGCACGACTTTTGACTTGATAAACTCCAATTGAGCCATCTTCTCCACAATCTACTATCTTCCATCTTTTATCTCTCTCTCTCCAACAATTATATCTCTTTCTCTTCTAACTCGTTCGAAAACCACCAAGTGAATCATCAACAAACAACCATCATCGTGTTGTCTGCTGCAACTCGTTGTATTTTTTTTTTCCCTTCTAATACAAACCTCCAGCAAATACCTCCACTAAACATTATCGAACCTGCAACCATGAACGAAGAAACAGTATAACATATGATGATTCTGTGGATGACGATAAAGATAATAATTGTAATGATACTGTACGATCGATGTGATGATGATATTGATCATCACATAAAATAACGGTTTATAATTATAAGAATAAGGATGATGTTTGTGTTCAATTAGGGAGATGATACGTGATATACGAAAATTATGATGATAATGATTCGTTAAAATTTAATGATGATAGTAAATGTCGGTGTTTTTTTTAATTAATCAATTATAAGTGGAATGGATGACCTACCATTATTTCCTGTCGATGCAATTTACAGCTATTCGAATTGTTCAATAATTTAACGTGGCTGTCTATTAAAATACGAAGGTGGGCTATTGTTAAACTGTATTGGGCCGTTTCTGTTATCTGGGCCGTCACCTGCTATCTGGGTTCACAAGGCAATTTGGGTCGAATTGCTAATATCGGGTTAAAAGAGTTTAGGTTGATAGTTTAAACAGAAAAACGGATACAGCACATTGGTTAAGGCTTTGATGGGTAATCGAGGGATCTCGGGTTCGATCCCCACTTGGTGCAACTATTTTTTTTAAGGCTTCTAAGGTAGTTTTTCTATCAAAATTATTATTATTGTTATTATTATTAATTTTAAAATATTATCAATATTATTATTATTAATTGTATTTAAAATTGACATTACAAGTATTATTTTTAATATTAGTATCATTATTATTATCTTTATCATTATTATTATTGTTATTATTAAAAATGATTTTTATTATTATTATTATTGTTATTATTAAAAATGATTTTTATTATTATTATTATTATTATTATTTTCATTAATAGTGTTATTTTCATATAACAAATTATATATTATTTTTAATATTAGTATTATTATATATAAAATTATATATAAAATTATTATTATTAAATTTTCTATCAAAAATTGATTTACAACGTATATATATATTAATATAACTATATGTACAAATATTAATATACAAAGTAAATATATATAAAATTTAAAATAACAAATATATTATTAAATTAAATAAATAATATATATAAACTATTTTGATGATTATTACATGTTCGTTATATGTGTTAATATATATACTTGATATAGGTTCGTGAATCGAAGGCCAACTTTATACGTGTTCAATGATGTTATATGTATTTTTACTACAAAATACAGTATGGTGAGTATATAGTTCCCTTTTAAACTTTAAATATTTTTGGGCTGAGAATACATGCGCTATTTTTATAAATGATTTACATTATGGACACAAGTGACTAAAATTACGTTCTACATGGGTTTGAATCAAAAATCCCCTAGCTTGGTAACTTTAACTATTGGTTTATGAACTGGTAGGCGCGAATCCTAAAGATAGATCTATCGGGTTTTACACCCCCACCCAGATGTTGTTCTAGTAAACTAGAAGAACGGGTGTTTAGTACTTCGAGGTTAACGGAACGCACTTGATTCGGTGCACATATTATTATAACTCAGGGGTACACACTCTTGTTAAGGCTAGTTACCGGGTGCCCACTACTTAGAATGCTTTTCATACACTTGCGAGTGTATTATGTTTAATCATATGAAATCTTGTGGTCCATAGTTATAACGCTGTTAGCATCAAACCTATATCTCACCAACTTTATGTTGACGTTTTAAAGCATGTTATTCTCAGGTACGAATTAAGTCTTCCGCTGTGCATTTGCTCATATTAAGGACATTACTTGGAGTCGATCGTCGCAATGGAACCAAATGTTGATGACTTCGTTCAGGTGGATAAGGACGGGTCTTTACAGTTGGTATCAGAGCGGTGGTCTTAGTGAACCAGGCATTGCATTAGTGTGTCTGACTAGTAGTTGTTAGGATACATTAGTGAGTCTGGACTTTGACCGTGTCTGCATGACAAAAAGTTTTGCTTATCATCCCTAGTCGGAAACTATCTGCTTATCATCTTTAGGAATTGCCTGCTTAAGTCTAGACACGTCTTATTGCATTTACTGCATTGATAGTGTATAGACAAATTCATATCCTAGCGTATCTATTACGGTAAACTTTGCCTAATATTTTCCGTAAATTTCTCCGTGATTAAAGGAATCCTGGTACTATATATATTTATGCATATTATGCATTGAGTATACCATCCAACTCTCATTGCTCTCACTAAGCTTTTCATACCAAAAATCTTTCTGTGATCGTGTACGATGGCCTCCACGAATCGACAAAGTTCCTCTGACTCCGAAGATAGTGTGACGGGAGCGCATCAACCGATTAACTACCGAAATTTCTTTAGAAAGTGGAGATGGGTTCGCGAAATACTTACTCTATGGAGAAATGAAGAAGGTACTCCATATCATGAGCCGAATCTACCGCCTAATGTCGGAGTACTCGACTCGCTCACCGGCGAACCTGTTCGCAATACTGTTTATACCCTCGTTGCAAGAATTTTTCGTCTTGAGGCTACCATTAACGGAACTAGAGAAGATATCCAACCTCCATCTCACACTAATAACCGACCAGGGTTAGTAGAAGAAGTCAATGAACTTCGCGCTCGAGTAGTAGTTTTGGAGAATATGGTGCAAAACTTAACAGCTCCAGCAACATCACTGGCACCAACATCAACACCAGTACCACCAACAACCCAAGTTTCAACATCACCTGCCTCAACATCTCATTCTGTACCTCGAGCCTAATCATCGTTGTACGTATCCGTTCATTCCAGAATAACCATTTCTATTCAAATTTCATATTTGGATTTTGACTTATCAGAATCCAACAAGTGGCATAACGAAGAAAACATTGGACAAAAATAAAAAGTGTTAGAAACAAACGAATTAATTAATTGAAATTGTGATAGGATTTCACGCTAACTGTTCCGGCTAACTGTTCCCAGCTAACTGATTAACATTTACATTATCGCAATTTACATTCTCGCACTTTACATTCTCGCAATTTTATTTATCGTCATTTAATTTCTGTTATTTATTTTACGCACTTTATTTATCGTCATTCTGTTATTTACGCATTTTAAATAACGGGACACGTATACAAGGTTTCGACTTATCATATCGACCCATCTATATATATATTTCGGAACAACCGTAGACACTCTATATGTGAAGGTGGGAGTTGGCTATATAGGGTCAGAGTTGATTCCAAAATATATATATACTTTGAGTTGTGATCGACACCGAGACCGGTACACGGGTCACGATATGTATTATTTAATTCGAATATTATATATTAAATTATATATGAATCATTGAACCATCGGACTATTAGACTGCTAACTTTGGACAATTAAAATGAATTAAATTAAAATGTTGATTATAACATATGAAACTAAACTAATCTTCAAGTTCGCCACTTGATTTCATTCTAAACCTCATTTGTACCTCGACAATTACAATTCGCGTTCAAACCTTTCATGATTCTTGAAAACATCTCGATCGAGAAGTTGAACCCGCCGCATCTCGTCTACCGAAGAAAAGATTTATACATCGGAGAACCCTCGAATCCAAATTCATAGTGAAACACGTACCTGTGTTGAATCCTTTACCATTTATTAGCAAAAACAATCTTACACTTCCTTTTCAAGAAGCTAATTTTGTCACAGCTCCACTTCGACTTCTCAATGTACCAGCAACTCATTATCTCCTCAACGGAACCCGCAACCAGTATTTTGAAAATTCGCAGAATCTCTTCAGCTATACTCATAACATTTATTCCTAAGAATTACATATTTTGAATGTGAAGTTTCTGAAAAACACCCTGGACTATAAAGTAGTTCTTGAAATACTGATGAAGCAGCAAAAACCGTAAACGACCTTAACAGTCAAAAGTTTACGATGAAGTAAAGTATGTTGGAAAAGCTCAGAAAAAGAGAAGGGTTGAAATTGGAAAACGGATTGAGCAAAATATGAAGGAAACCGTGAACAAATCATGAGAACTAAACTCGACTTCAAAGGATTCAAATGATTCAGTGCCTGCTGAAATCGTTAGTAAGAACCCTACTCCTTATTATAAACCTTTTCGGATGATATTCTTCATCATTATTTTATCTTAGAGATTATAAGATACTTCATATCTTCCGTTATGCATATTCTTCAAATTTTTGGAGATATTTTTCCCATCTGAAATCATTTATCACTTTGTAACATTCACGTTACAATATAAAAGAAACTGCATTAGTTTCTAAATTCTAAAGCCTTCGAGTTTAAAATAGGAATGTTCTAAAGTAGTGTTGGGAACTGATGCATGAATTAGTATAATATAATGAAACTTGATCAACTTCATTAAATTACAGTGAGTCATGTTAAGTTCCTAATGGAATGTGATGATTCACAGTACCGTCATCATGTGCCATGTTACACGACTCTTACATTCTATTCAATCTCCAAACATATTAAGAACATATCGTCTTGATAGTTCGATTTTTTTTCAGGATATTCTGGTAATTTGACAAATAAAAATTGTGCTATTACCATTTCTTTCTAAGAGCATTAGCTATATTCATACCTACGAATTTCGGATCATTACTCGCTTGACTTGAGGAGGGGAAAAAGAAACGAAGGGACAATGTCCCGAAATAGAAATTGGAGTATAAATCGCAGCAAATAGAATAGAGTATTAACTATGGATGACAATGGTTATAGAAGACAGAAGCAGGAACATCAAAGTATAAGGGAAGATATCAAACTCAACAACCACTCAGAAATTACAAACTGTGTATATCAATACGTATTGCAACGTAAAGACACGGGAGAATTAGAAACATTATAATTCCAAGAAAATCATAAAAGTGAATAGATTCTTCTGACGGCAGATGAAAGAGAAGAATGAAAGATATGAAAGTTAGAAGTATAATAAAAATCAGGATTGGATGAAGCATATTAAGGAATAAGTAGAGGAAGAAAGAATAGAAGGTGTGGAGAATAAGGAAACAGAGGAGGTAGATTTATAGTGAAATATCCGACAGAGAAATCAAAACAGATTGCCATATTAAATCAAAGAAGATTCTGATCCCTAAAGAGCCAAATCTTGTTACATAAGATTTTCTTTAAATCCCTTAAATTATGGAAATCAATCTTAATCACGTCATCGGTTAAAACAATTTCATGTTCACTCATTTCATTCTTTTGTGATAGCTTCACTCGTGCGCTTCACATGATCGAATCGTTTTATCCATATCTTTCAATAATGATAAAACTCTATTATTACCTCATATTTGTCATGAAAACATTCCTATTGTTTCTATGACAACCTCTACCAAATTTCGGGGACGAAATTTATTTAACGGGTGGGTACTGTAACGACCCGGAAATTTCCGACCAAATTTAAACCTAAATCTTCATATGATTCCGACACGATAAGCAAAAACCCTAATGTTGAGTCTAGAAAGTCTGGAATCTTTATTTGGATAATCAGTTACCCTTTGACTAAGCCTGACGATTCACGAAAAATTGTTTGTAAATAAATGTGTGTATATTAGATTAGTAAATAATATATGAAATATAATATTAATATATCAAACTTAATTACAAGTTATAATATAAGTTGTTGTTATTATTATTACTTTCATTAGCTTAAAAAAAAAAATTTATTTTTTTATATCAATACTATTATATAAAATATATATATATATATATATGAAATTAGATAAGTATGTATCGTTAATATTATTATCAATAAAATTAGTATTATTTTTATAATATTCATTAATATATTCATTACTTTTATTTATTTTTCTTCTAGTATAAATTTTGATAATTTTTTTTATACAAATATTGTTACTATAAATTCTATTATTATTATGCTTATTAAAAATATTAGTATTAATGAATTTAGTTAATGGATTTATAATATTAATTAGAATTACAGAGTTTAATATAACAAAAAGATAACTTCAGTTTTAGATAAATATAAGAACAGATATATTCATAAATATATATCTATAAATACAGATTTTATATATATGTATATATATAAATTTAATCTGTCTAAACCTATATATTTATATATTAAAACGTGATACAGATGGATACAATTTCAATTCCAGGTTTTTATTTTTAATATGATTAATAGAATGTATTAGTCTTAAATAGAATGAAAACATATAAATCTGATATTAGGTACAAGTCGTTATCAAATATATTTATT
Organism: Rutidosis leptorrhynchoides; assembly: GCF_046630445.1. NCBI lineage: Eukaryota > Viridiplantae > Streptophyta > Magnoliopsida > Asterales > Asteraceae > Rutidosis > Rutidosis leptorrhynchoides. Next base: position 115,250,233 of record NC_092334.1, read on the forward strand.
TTGTAGTCTTCTTCTTGTTCCTGATTCCTGCTGTCGATCACCAACAGATAACAACAAACAAATCGTTTTTAGGATCTCAATCAATTGAGTATTATTTAAAGGTAATGATATCTATCATTACACTTCAAAAATCTAAACCATTACCAAACCCACTTCCACGACCCCATAACCATAACACCAAAACCGCCTCATCTTGTTTATGCAATCGAGCTATCACCATTTGAAACTCGAAAACGCCACCACTCTCCTCAAACCGTCGACCACCAACCATCACGTTTATCTCTCAAAAATCTTTGATCATAAAACCATCGTTATAATCCATCACTTCTTAACTTGCTGTTGCACGACTTTTGACTTGATAAACTCCAATTGAGCCATCTTCTCCACAATCTACTATCTTCCATCTTTTATCTCTCTCTCTCCAACAATTATATCTCTTTCTCTTCTAACTCGTTCGAAAACCACCAAGTGAATCATCAACAAACAACCATCATCGTGTTGTCTGCTGCAACTCGTTGTATTTTTTTTTCCCTTCTAATACAAACCTCCAGCAAATACCTCCACTAAACATTATCGAACCTGCAACCATGAACGAAGAAACAGTATAACATATGATGATTCTGTGGATGACGATAAAGATAATAATTGTAATGATACTGTACGATCGATGTGATGATGATATTGATCATCACATAAAATAACGGTTTATAATTATAAGAATAAGGATGATGTTTGTGTTCAATTAGGGAGATGATACGTGATATACGAAAATTATGATGATAATGATTCGTTAAAATTTAATGATGATAGTAAATGTCGGTGTTTTTTTTAATTAATCAATTATAAGTGGAATGGATGACCTACCATTATTTCCTGTCGATGCAATTTACAGCTATTCGAATTGTTCAATAATTTAACGTGGCTGTCTATTAAAATACGAAGGTGGGCTATTGTTAAACTGTATTGGGCCGTTTCTGTTATCTGGGCCGTAACCTGCTATCTGGGTTCACAAGGCAATTTGGGTCGAATTGCTAATATCGGGTTAAAAGAGTTTAGGTTGATAGTTTAAACAGAAAAACGGATACAGAACATTGGTTAAGGCTTTGATGGGTAATCGAGGGATCTCGGGTTCGATCCCCACTTGGTGCAACTATTTTTTTTAAGGCTTCTAAGGTAGTTTTTCTATCAAAATTATTATTATTGTTATTATTATTAATTTTAAAATATTATCAATATTATTATTATTAATTGTATTTAAAATTGACATTACAAGTATTATTTTTAATATTAGTATCATTATTATTATCTTTATCATTATTATTATTGTTATTATTAAAAATGATTTTTATTATTATTATTATTGTTATTATTAAAAATGATTTTTATTATTATTATTATTATTATTTTCATTAATAGTGTTATTTTCATATAACAAATTATATATTATTTTTAATATTAGTATTATTATATATAAAATTATATATAAAATTATTATTATTAAATTTTCTATCAAAAATTGATTTACAACGTATATATATATTAATATAACTATATGTACAAATATTAATATACAAAGTAAATATATATAAAATTTAAAATAACAAATATATTATTAAATTAAATAAATAATATATATAAACTATTTTGATGATTATTACATGTTCGTTATATGTGTTAATATATATACTTGATATAGGTTCGTGAATCGAAGGCCAACTTTATACGTGTTCAATGATGTTATATGTATTTTTACTACAAAATACAGTATGGTGAGTATATAGTTCCCTTTTAAACTTTAAATATTTTTGGGCTGAGAATACATGCGCTATTTTTATAAATGATTTACGTTATGGACACAAGTGACTAAAATTACGTTCTACATGGGTTTGAATCAAAAATCCCCTAGCTTGGTAACTTTAACTATTGGTTTATGAACTGGTAGGCGCGAATCCTAAAGATAGATCTATCGGGTTTTACACCCCCACCCAGATGTTGTTCTAGTAAACTAGAAGAACGGGTGTTTAGTACTTCGAGGTTAACGGAACGCACTTGATTCGGTGCACATATTATTATAACTCAGGGGTACACACTCTTGTTAAGGCTAGTTACCGGGTGCCCACTACTTAGAATGCTTTTCATACACTTGCGAGTGTATTATGTTTAATCATATGAAATCTTGTGGTCCATAGTTATAACGCTGTTAGCATCAAACCTATATCTCACCAACTTTATGTTGACGTTTTAAAGCATGTTATTCTCAGGTACGAATTAAGTCTTCCGCTGTGCATTTGCTCATATTAAGGACATTACTTGGAGTCGATCGTCGCAATGGAACCAAATGTTGATGACTTCGTTCAGGTGGATAAGGACGGGTCTTTACACAATATATCCGAATATTGGACTTCGTGATTTAGAAAAAGCGGCTAACATGCAACATAAAGAAGCATGTTATGCTTATGGATTAGTAATGTTCGCTTCTCACCAAAGTGAGAACAAGAACATCGGGCTACAACTATTAAACAAAACGTTCCCACAAGTGACGGAGTGGGTAATTGGGGTAAGAAATGAGGTTTTTAGATTGTTACGGGACTGTTGGACATTACGTAACCCTCGTCCCTTTGACGATGTTACAACACGCTGTCTTATCAACGGCCATAACGGTTATGTTCCACAAGACCAAGGATGGGAAGTAGTCCTAGTAAAACCAGAATGCATGACTTGTTTCTGGACGTATGAATTACGTGTCTTTATTGCCTTTGCTGAACGACTTGTGTACTAGCTAGAATTATCTTCACAACCATCTTGTATCAAATTTATTGTGTGCTATATTTCATGCTATATGTAAAATAAGCGGTATTGTAAGTTTGTAAAATATTGTGTAAAAGTTTGAACGCGAAATATTATTATAATCAGTTTTTCATATAGAATTGTAGTAGTTGAATTGTATATTAGCTACTAAGTATGAACTTAACGGGTAGGTACTACCCGAATTTAAACTTATAAAATGCCAATATGAAGAAAAAGCTTTTATAAATGAGTTTATATTATGCTACGAAATACTATTAACTACTCTTAATATTCTGTATGATTAACTTGTTCCATTTGACTATTTTGAAGGAAATGGCACCGACTACTCGACACACCGTGAATATGAATGAAGAGGAATTCCGTACTTTTCTAGCTTCAAACATAGCCGCAGTACAGGCTGCGCTACATACCAACAATAACCTTGGATCTAGCAGTACAGGAAATCGTGTAGGATGCACCTACAAAGAATTCACTGCCTGCAAACCTTTGGAATTTGATGGAACCGAAGGACCGATCGGATTGAAACGGTGGACCGAGAAGGTCGAATCGGTGTTTGCCATAAGTAAGTGTACTGAAGAGGACAAAGTGAAGTACGCTACGCATACCTTCACAGGTTCTGCGTTAACATGGTGGAATACCTATCTAGAGCAAGTGGGAGAAGACGATGCGTACGCACTACCGTGGTCAGCATTCAAGCACTTGATGAACGAGAAGTACCGTCCCAGAACCGAGGTCAATAAGCTCAAGACAGAACTTAGAGGGTTATGAACCCAAAGATTTGATATTACCACGTACGAAAGACGATTCACAGAATTGTGCCTATTGTGTCCGGGAGCGTTCGAAGATGAGGAAGAGAAGATCGACGCGTTTGTGAAAGGATTACCGGAAAGAATCCAAGAAGATATAAGTTCACACGAGCCCGCCTCCATACAACAGGCATGTAGAATGGCTCACAAACTAGTGAACCAGATTGAAGAAAGAATTAAAGAACAGACTGCTGAAGAGGCCAATGTGAAGCAAGTCAAAAGAAAGTGGGAGGAAAACGGTGATAAGAATCACCAATACAACAACAACAGCAATTACAACAATAATCGCAACAATTATCCCAACAATCGCAACATCAATCGCAACTACAACAAACGGCCCAACAACAACAATAACAACAACAACAACAACAACTACTACAATAATCATCCCAACAACAATAATAACCGCAACAACAACAACAATCAGAAGCAGCTATGCCAAAGGTGTGAAAAGTATCACTCGGGGTTCTGCACCAAATTTTGCAACAAGTGTAAAAGAAATGGTCATAGCGCGGGGAAGTGTGAGGTCTACGGACCAGGGGTTAATAGAACAAAAGGAACAAATGGTGTCGGAACGAGTAATGGCGGAGCAAGTAGTGTCGGAGCAAGTTATGCCAATGTAGTTTGTTATAAATGTGGAAAACCGGGCCACATTATTAGAAATTGCCCGAACCAGGAGAACACGAATGGACAAGGCCGCGGAAGAGTTTTCAATATTAATGCGGCAGAGGTACAGGAAGACCCGGAGCTTGTTACGGGTATGTTTCTTATTGACAATAAATCTGCTTACGTTTATTTGATTCGGGTGCGGATAGAAGTTATATGAGTAGAGATTTTTGTGCTAAATTAAGTTGTCCATTGACGCCTTTGGATAGTAAATTTTTACTCGAATTAGCAAATGGTAAATTAATTTCAGCAGATAATATATGTCGGAATCGAGAAATTAAATTGGTTAGCGAAACATTTAAGATTGATTTGATACCAGTAGAGTTAGGGAGTTTTGATGTGATAATCGGTATGGACTGGTTGAAAGAAGTGAAAGCAGAGATCGTTTGTTACAAAAATGCAATTCGCATTATACGAGAAAAAGGAAAACCCTTAATGGTGTACGGAGAAAAGGGCAACACGAAGCTACATCTTATTAGTAATTTGAAGGCACAAAAACTAATAAGAAAAGGTTGCTATGCTGTTCTAGCACACGTCGAGAAAGTACAAACTGAAGAAAAGAGCATCAATGATGTTCCCGTTGCAAAAGAATTTCCCGATGTATTTCCGAAAGAATTACCGGGATTACCCCACATCGATCCGTTGAATTTCAAATAGATCTTGTACCAAGAGCTGCACCAATAGCTCGTGCTCCTTACAGACTCGCACCCAGCGAGATGAAAGAACTGCAAAGCCAATTACAAGAACTTTTAGAGCGTGGTTTCATTCGACCAAGTACATCACCGTAGGGAGCTCCTGTTTTGTTTGTCAAGAAGAAAGATGGTACATTCAGGTTGTGTATCGACTACCGAGAGTTGAACAAACTTACCATCAAGAACCGCTACCCACTACCGAGAATCGACGACTTATTTGATCAACTACAAGGCTCGTCTGTTTATTCAAAGATTGACTTACGTTCCGGGTATCATCAAATGCGGGTGAAAGAAGATGATATTCCAAAGACTGTTTTCAGAACACGTTACGGTCATTACGAGTTTATGGTCATGCCGTTTAGTTTAACTAATGCACCAGCTGTGTTCATGGACCTTATGAACCGAGTGTGTGGACCATACCTTGACAAGTTTGTCATTGTTTTCATTGATGACATACTTATTTACTCAAAGAATGACCAAGAACACGGTAAACATTTGAGAAAGGTGTTAGAAGTATTGAGGAAGGAAGAATTGTACGCTAAGTTTTCAAAGTGTGCATTTTGGTTGGAAGAAGTTCAATTCCTCGGTCACATAGTGAACAAAGAAGGTATTAAGGTGGATCCGGCAAAGATAGAAACTGTTGAAAAGTGGGAAACCCCGAAAACTCCGAAACTCATACGCCAGTTTTTAGGACTAGCTGGTTACTACAGAAGGTTCATCCAAGACTTTTCCAGAATAGCAAAACCCTTGACTGCATTAACGCATAAAGGGAAGAAATTTGAATGGAATGATGAACAAGAGAAAGCGTTTCAGTTATTGAAGAAAAAGCTAACTACGGCACCTATATTGTCATTGCCTGAAGGGAATGATGATTTTGTGATTTATTGTGACGCATCAAAGAAAGGTCTCGGTTGTGTATTAATGCAACGAATGAAGGTGATTGCTTATGCGTCTAGACAATTGAAGATTCACGAACAAAATTATACGACGCATGATTTGGAATTAGGCGCGGTTGTTTTTGCATTAAAGACTTGGAGGCACTACTTATATGGGGTCAAAAGTATTATATATACCGACCACAAAAGTCTTCAACACATATTTAATCAGAAACAACTGAATATGAGGCAGCGTAGGTGGATTGAATTGTTGAATGATTACGACTTTGAGATTCGTTACCACCCGGGGAAGGCAAATGTGGTAGCCGATGCCTTGAGCAGGAAGGGCAGAGAACCCATTCGAGTAAAATCTATGAATATAATGATTCATAATAACCTTACTACTCAAATAAAGGAGGCACAACAAGGAGTTTTAAAAGAGGGAAATTTAAAGGATGAAATACCCAAAGGATCGGAGAAGCATCTTAATATTCGGGAAGACGGAACCCGGTATAGGGCTGAAAGGATTTGGGTACCAAAATTTGGAGATATGAGAGAAATGGTACTTAGAGAAGTTCATAAAACCAGATACTCAATACATCCTGGAACGGGGAAGATGTACAAGGATCTCAAGAAACATTTTTGGTGGCCGGGTATGAAAGCCGATGTTGCTAAATACGTAGGAGAATGTTTGACGTGTTCTAAGGTCAAAGCTAAGCATCAGAAACCATCAGGTCTACTTCAACAACCCGAAATCCCAGAATGGAAATGGGAAAACATTACCATGGATTTCATCACTAAATTGCCAAGGACTGCAAGTGGTTTTGATACTATTTGGGTAATAGTTGATCGTCTCACCAAATCAGCACACTTCCTGCCAATAAGAGAAGATGACAAGATGGAGAAGTTAGCATGACTGTATTTGCAGAAAGTCGTCTCCATACATGGAATACCAATCTCTATTATCTCTGATAGGGATGGCAGATTTATTTCAAGATTCTGGCAGACATTACAGCAAGCATTAGGAACTCGTCTAGACATGAGTACTGCCTATCATCCACAAACTGATGGGCAGAGCGAAAGGACGATACAAACGCTTGAAGACATGCTACGAGCATGTGTTATTGATTTCGGAAACATTTGGGATCGACATCTACCGTTAGCAGAATTTTTCTACAACAACAGCTACCATTCAAGCATTGAGATGGCGCCGTTTGAAGAACTGTATGGTAGAAAGTGCAGGTCTCCGATTTGTTGGAGTGAAGTGGGGGATAGACAGATTACGGGTCCGGAGATAATACAAGAAACTACCGAGAAGATCATCCAAATTCAACAACGGTTGAAAACCGCCCAAAGTCGACAAAAGAGCTACGCTGACATTAAAAGAAAAGATATAGAATTTGAAATTGGAGAGATGGTCATGCTTAAAGTTGCACCTTGGAAAGGCGTTGTTCGATTTGGTAAACGAGGTAAATTAAATCCAAGGTATATTGGACCATTCAAGATTATTGATCGTGTCGGACCAGTAGCTTACCGACTTGAGTTACCTCAACAACTCGCGGCTGTACATAACACTTTCCACGTCTCGAATTTGAAGAAATGTTTTGCTAAAGAAGATCTCACTATTCCGTTAGATGAAATCCAAATCAACGAAAAACTTCAATTCATCGAAGAACCCGTCGAAATAATGGATCGTGAGGTTAAAAGACTTAAGCAAAACAAGATACCAATTGTTAAGGTTCAATGGAATGCTCGTAGAGGACCCGAGTTCACCTGGGAGCATGAAGATCTGATGAAGAAGAAATACCCGCATCTATTTCCAGAAGATTCGTCAACACCTTCAACAGCTTAAAATTTCGGCACGAAATTTATTTAACAGGTAGGTACTGTAGTGACCCGAACTTTTCCATGTTTATATATATTAATTGAGATTGATATTTACATGATTAAATGTTTCCAACATGTTAAGCAATCAAACTTGTTAAGACTTGATTAATTGAAATATGTTTCATATAGACAATTGACCACCCAAGTTGACCGGTGATTCACGAACGTTAAAACTTGTAAAAACTATATGATGACATATATATGGATATATATATATAGTTAACATGATATTATGATAAATAAACATATCATTAAGTATATTAACAATGAACTACATATGTAAAAACAAGACTACTAACTTAATGATTTTTAAACGAGACATATATGTAACGATTATCGTTGTAAAGACATTTAATGTATATATATCATATTAAGAGATATTCATACATGATAATATCATGATAATATAATAATTTAAAATCTCATTTGATATTATAAACATTGGGTTAACAGCATTTAACAAGATCGTTAACCTAAAGGTTTCAAAACAACACTTACATGTAACGACTAACGATGACTTAACGACTCAGTTAAAATGTATATACATGTAGTGTTTTAATATGTATTTATACACTTTTGAAAGACTTCAATAAACTTATCAAAATACTTCTACTTAACAAAAATGCTTACAATTACATCCTCGTTCAGTTTCATCAACAATTCTACTCGTATGCACCCGTATTCGTACTCGTACAATACACAGCTTTTAGACGTATGTACTATTGATATATACACTCCAATGATCAGCTCTTAGCAGCCCATGTGAGTCACCTAACACATGTGGGAACCATCATTTGGCAGCTACATGAAATATCTCATAAAATTACAAAAATATGAGTAATCATTCTTGACTTATTTACATGAAAACAAAATTACATATCCTTTATATCTAATCCATACACCAACGACCAAAAACACCTACAAACACTTTCATTCTTAAATTTTCTTCATCTAATTGATCTCTCTCAAGTTCTATCTTCAAGTTCTAAGTGTTCTTCATAAATTCTACAAGTTCTAGTTACATAAAATCAAGAATACTTTCAAGTTTGCTAGCTCACTTCCAATCTTGTAAGGTGATCATCCAACCTCAAGAAATCTTTGTTTCTTACAGTAGGTTATCATTCTAATACAAGGTAATAATCATATTCAAACTTTGGTTCAATTTCTATAACTATAACAATCTTATTTCAAGTGATGATCTTACTTGAACTTGTTTTCGTGTCATGATTGCTTCAAGAACTTCGAGCCATCCAAGGATCCGTTGAAGCTAGATCCATTTTTCTCTTTTTCAGTAGGTTTATCCAAGGAACTTAAGGTAGTAATGATGTTCATAACATCATTCGATTCATACATATAAAGCTATCTTATTCGAAGGTTTAAACTTGTAATCACTAGAACATAGTTTAGTTAATTCTAAACTTGTTCGCAAACAAAAGTTAATCCTTCTAACTTGACTTTTAAAATCAACTAAACACATGTTCTATATCTATATGATATGCTAACTTAATGATTTAAAACCTGGAAACACGAAAAACACTGTAAAACCGAATTTACGCCGTCGTAGTAACACCGCGGGCTGTTTTGGGAAAATGATTTAAAAGTTGTTCTTCTGGGAAAATGATTTTTCTTATGAACATGAAACTATATCCAAAAATCATGGTTAAACTCAAAGTGTAAGTATGTTTTCTAAAATGGTCATCTAGACGTCGTTCTTTCGACTGAAATGACTACCTTTACAAAAATGACTTGTAACTTATATTTCCAACTATAAACCTATACTTTTTCTGTTTAGATTCATAAAATAGAGTTCAATATGAAACCATAGCAATTTGATTCACTCAAAACGGATTTAAAATGAAGAAGTTATGGGTAAAACAAGATTGGATAATTTTTCTCATTTTAGCTACGTGAAAATTGGTAACAAATTAGAACTTCTGATAGTTCTCAGTCATCCTCTAAGATTTATAAGCTTAGTTTTTATTGTAGTGCGTTAAACTCCCATTATGATTTAAACCAGCCCTTACTTAACTTAAATCTACCCAATAAATCCCTTAGTTATCCACCATGTACTAGACTTATAGTGGTTCCATAGCTTCTAACCTTGACCATGCTCAAGTGGTCCTATAGTACATCAACACTGTACTTTACTGTTGCAATAGTATTTCCTCGAGTCTTATACTCTTGACCAATGTCTTGATCTGGTCCTACGGTAATTCCCCATGTACTTTATAGTATTTCCGATGGGTTCTAACCTTGACCAATGTATAAACACAGATAATTAATTACCTTATAATTGTCGACTTTATAAAAGGTTTTAATCACGTTTATTGGTGAAAGGACGATAATAACGAGGTTTAATATCATAGACAGAAAGCGAATACGAAACGATAGTCATCCCTAACTAACACTATTAAATCATGGAAAATAATCAAGTAATTACTCACACATCATGGCAACAAGCATTTCTAATATTACTAAATCACAAACATCAAACAAGAATATTATAATAAATTAATAAAAGAAAGGATAGCTGTTACCGAATAATGTCGGCAGAATAACACTTGTATTTCTTCATAATATCCATAGTGTTACAATGCTTGATAGCTTCTACTCCTAACTACATACTAACTCCTATTGATCACTAGAGAGCGACAACAGAGAGATAATTATTTTCCTAATCTATGTACTTTTCTCTCTCTAGAATCTAGAGAGAGAAAGTATAGAGAGAAATAATCTCCTACTGATCACTAGAGAGTGACAATAGAGAGATATTTTAGAGAGAAAAGTGAAGAACGTGTGTGTGACGACCTGGAAATTTCGAACAAAATTTAAAACTTAATCTCTATATGATTTCGACAAGATAAGCAAAGTCTGTAATATTAATTCCCAAAATTTTTGAACTAATGTTATATATTCAGTTAACCTTTGACTATTGACCAACGATTCACGAACATCTATTTGTAAATAGATAAATATATATATATATATATATATATATATATATATATATATATATATACACAATAAGTTGGAATATTAATTATTAAAATTAATTATAAATAACTTGCAATGTGTATTTAAAAACTGATTTATGTATATTAAATAAAGATATATACATAAATATAATTTCATGTATTTAGTAAACGATTGTAACATTCGTTTATTGATTCGATTGATATTTAGATAAGTTAATTAAAACGTTTAAGATGAACAAGTAAAATACTAATTTGCTACAGTATTTTCGAATTGCTACAGTACCCGAAAAGCTACAGTGTTTTTGAAAACCACTATTTGCTACAGTAAAAATCATTTTGCTACAGTAAAACACTATTTCAAAATGAAAATGTATGTATATTTTACAAATGTTATAAAATATAATATTAACTTAGATATAAAACGTTTTGATTTAAAATAATATTATTATATATCAAGACGTTAATTTATAGAAGCAAATGCCCAAAACACTCGAACGTACAAGTTACACTTCGAGTAATATAGTTTATTGATAATTTAAGTCTATATTTTGACAAAGGTATGAGTCACGAAACGTAAAGTGCAAGTTTTCTAAGTATACGAAAGGACATTCGAGAAACCGAAACTGGGATATAAGTCGAGCGTCAACGTACAAGTTATCGGAACTAAAATTTCAAGTCAACTATGCATAAGAATATAATATAATATATATATAATTATATAAAATTATATATATATTATATATATATATTTAAATATTATGTCGACGAACTAGCAAACAAAAGGGAAATGAACTGGTATCCTAGGCCATGTGATCGCATGGCCATTACACACAGAAACCATGTGATCGCATGGGGTCTGAAGGCAGGCCACATCTATAAATTCGACGGTTTTTGCTCGAGAACACACACACAAATATCTCTACTCTCTAAATATATATATAAATTATTATTATTATTATTATTATTATTATTATTATTATTATTATTATTATTATTATTATTATTATTATTATTATTATTATTATTATTATTATTATTATTATTATTATTATTATTATTATTATTATTATTATTATTAATCTTAGAATTATTATTAAGTTGCATTATTATTATTATTATTAGTATTATTATTACATAAAATATTACGACGAAGTTATGAGCGGGTTATTTTCAAAACGAGTTTTGAGCGGGATAGAGCTAAGGAGAATATGGGTTATAGATATGGAACATATGGGTATTGTTTAGGGGTATTGTTCGTGAGGTCAACCTAGCGTTTATCATTTTCGTTGCGTCTACGTACTTTCCTACAATATTAAATCACAATATTGATACGTGAGCATTCATATCTTATCTATTATATATTAATAGTGTATCCATGTCTAGTGCTCTAGTATATATGTTTATACATGCTTATATGCTATATTTTGTCGTTAGATAGTTTTACAATGAATCACGAATTTAATACATATACTACTGATATAAGGTATATGATATGCATGTTATTGGAAAGATGGCGAAAAATTAATAACTTTTCATTTAGAAATCGCGTGATTTCGATGAACGGATTAAAAGATATGGTCAACTGAATTATGGTTAACGTTAATTGAAATTGTGTTTGAAACTGTAAATTAATATTTAAACAACTTTTCTATGAGATTGATAAATGGGATTTTTATATATTACTAATCGAGTAAATGAATTTCTATATAAGGCACGTTTTGTTTTGTTGATCAATTGTCATAGTTGACTGTCTTATCATGTTTTAACGCTTTATAAACACTATAATATGATTTTACAAGTATTGAAAAACTATGTGAAATAATAAAACATGTTCGATTGCCATGATAATTTAAATATAATATAGCTCCTAAAATAAATAATATTTTGAGTTTGATAAACTATAAAGTCGTTCAATTATCAAGACTTATATTATGTTAATAAACATGTATAGATTTAAAGATCATATTGGGTCAGGTTGACTTTTGAGATGACTTTTGTTAACTTTTACATGTCGGTCTCGAGCATTAGGATTGTGATACACTAGGACCTGACCTAGCTTATTAGACATGTATTGACCAACATATGTTCTCTAGGTTGAGATCTACGGTTATTTTGCATTCCGAGTTTCGGTCATATTTCGGTGAATGACCTTATGTGCTGCAAAGGTGAGTTTCATTTGCTCCCTTTTTAAATGCTTTTGCAATCTATATTTTTGGGCTGAGAATACATGCACTTTATTTTAAACGCAATGGATACAAGTACATACTAAATTCTACACTGAGTTTGAACCGAAAATCCCATAGCTTTGGTAACTAGTAACTGCTGGTTATAAGAACTAGTGGGCGCGAATAGTTGTATATGGATCCATAGGGCTTGACATCACCGTCTGTTCCAGGTATAGAGACCCTAGCCTGAACTATAAAACAGACGTATGCTATTTGAGGATAGTACACGTTGAATTGCGTGTATTGTACATGTTGGTTGCATGTATGTTAAAACATGGGTATTTATTATAACGTTAAATCTTAGTTACCAGGGTGCTCAATTTCGTAGAATATTTTGATAAATGTTTCTGGATGAAATAACTGAAATCTTGTGATCCACCTTTACATACAGATTATGCGCAACATTAAAACTATGAACTCACCAACCTTTGTGTTGACACTTTTAAGCATGTTTATTCTCAGGTTCCTAGAAGTCTTCCGTTGTTTGCTTATATGTGATACAAGCTATGTGCATGGAGTCATACATGCTTTATTCGAGAAAACGTTGCATTCATAAAATCATCACCATATATCTTATTTTGACTGTATTATCAACGGATGTAGTATTGTAAACTATTAATTACGGTGATTGTCTATATGTAGAAATCATCGAACGTTAAAAACCTTGAAATTTGATATTCAATTATGGTGTGCCTTTTCAAAAGAATGCAATGTTTACAAAGCGTATCATGTAGAGGTCAGTACCTCACTGTAAAATCGATGAATGATGTATTCGTCCAAATGGATTTGGACGGGTCATCACAGTGTGTGTTGAAATGGTGGGATGAAGCCTCTATTTATAGGAAATGCTTGATGGCAAAGTTGTAAATAAATGGCTGAAAAACTCCTGGCAGGCCGTTTGGCAAGCCGTTTTTCAAGACCGTTTGCTAAGGCAAGCCGTTTTTGGTGCCCTTTTGCTGGCAGGCCATTTTTCCTACTGGCAAGCCGTTTTTGCTGGATCGTAACTTGTCTTTCACCGTTTTCGCTCTAGAATCTTCGTTTTAGCTCTGTTTCTGACGATTCTTGCACCCACGCGTTCATAATTAAATATCCTACAACATGATATTAAGTAAATAAACTTTTCCAAAAATTATAAAATAAGTTATTTAAACGCGAGTTAATCGTCTTAGCCGGTTTTGCTCGTTTTTCCTCGTTTTTCCTCGTTTTTCATCCGTTTGTAGTGATTCTTGAAACATAGCCTTCGTAATGACATAATCTACCAAATGAGGCAAATAAATACTTATTACTTTATCATAAATGGGGTTAATATCAGGGTAAAAACGTAACTTTTTGGCTGATATCAAATATCCCACACTTAGACTTTGCTTGTCCTCAAGCAAACCTTTCTTTTATTTTTAATTTAAGGGTGCTTCTGAGATTTCCGTTCTATTATTCAAATGGCATGTTATTTATTATAATAGAAACATCAGACAAACCGTCTTCTAAGAGGGGTAGAAACTATCTCTGCAAGCATGAGAGGAGGTTACATGACTTTGGCTTCCTTACATGGGTCACTCAAATCACTCAAGTGTTTGGGGTTCCCTATCAATCTATGAAATGAATTTGCACATAGCCAGTCATGTTGCAAGTATTTTCATAAGCTTGACCAAGAATCAAATCTCCACCGATTAGATAAGGACGGCACTGATCTTCTCCCTAATCATTCTTTCAAGAGGAAGAGCGGGTTTAATGGTTGGTTTGTGGAGAAAAGCAAAGGTTTTGATATGGCAAAAAGGGTGATTTTTGAATTACTGAAATTTAGAGAGATTCGATAGATTTCGGTTTCATAAGGATATATGTAACGACCCGGCTTTTATGACTTGCTTTTGTGCTTTGAGCTTTCACGAAACTGCGCCATATGTGCGTACTGAGCTAGTTTATGCTTTGAGATCTTATTTAATGATTAATTACTTTCATTAATATCTTACAACGTGCTATTAAGTGTGTAATCACTTAACTTGATCCCCGAAAGCTTTTACGACTGTTTGTGTCACTTGACGTTTGAAACGAGCTATGTACTTGGTACACGTTTAACTTTGGTCATAATCGGAATATTATGACTATGTAATACTAATTGTTATTTTACAATAACAATTACTTGGGTTTTTGGATGCTTAATTACGCTTAGTAATTTACTAGAGCACACTAGTTAGTCTTGTTGGACTTTCTACCTTGTAGGACTTTAGCCCACCCTACACTAGCTAGTGGACTATTTAATTAGCCCAGTTATAAATAACTAGTGACCCATTAATTTGTGAGACAAATGTCCATTTATTAGAGGGAACATACTAGCATTTTTGTCAAGTAATATCCTTAATGTTGTATGGGATCCTAACATAAGCACCAACTTTAGACAACCATTAACCAAAAAGCAAAAAGGTGTCCCCCTTGTCCCCTACCATATCCCACATCCAACTCACCCCTCCCACACCCATACCATTTATAAATACAAGCTTTATTCCATCCATTTTACATTTGCTCTCATTTGCATTTTACACACACTTACTCTCTAATTCTTTCTCTAGTCTTTCTCTCTCTAAAAAGTGTAAGTATTTGATTTTTCATCCTCTTCTTTCTTTCTCTTTCAAGAAATCATCATCATCATCAAATGGTCTAGCTTTTTAGCTTTTGATCTTGATTACATCTTTTAGATTCAAACATGGATTTGAATCCTTCAAGAACATGGAAGATTCAAGCTTTCTAGCTTTGAATCTTCACCTATTTGGTAGATCTAAATCTTTTAGCTTTAATCTTGTTATTTTGTTATAAAGATTCAAACTTGTATTTGTAATTTTCATGTAACTTAAAGATCCAAGCCTTATGCTTCAAGATCTTCAAGAACAACCAAGATTCAAGCTTTCTAGCTTTGAATCTTCATTTCTTTTGTTGGATTTAAGTTTTCTAACGTATGATCTCATTATTATGTTATAAAGATCAAAACTTGTGTTTGTGGTCTTCATGTAACTTGAAGATCTAAGCTTTATGCTTCAAGGTCTTCAAGAACACCAAAGATTCAAGCTTTCTAGCTTTGTAATCTTATAACTTGTGTGAAAAGGATCCAAGCTCTCTAGCTTAGGGTTCCATCACCTCATTTGATTAAGATTGTGTTCATATTTGTTTGATTGAAGTAAAGTTTGTAGCTTTAGTTGTAAATAGAACTTGTATTTGTGTTAAGACTAAAGATATGATGTAACCTTGGTTCATCATCCATCTAAGACTCTTAAATGAGTTGTGTTCTTACTTGATCTTAACATATTATGTGTTGATGGTTTAATCTTGGTCAAGGTGATGCTAACCCATCAGAAAGTTGTACACTTGAAGCTTACAAGCATCAAGGATGAAAACCGTGATGAGCATCAAGCACCAAGAACCCCACCAGAGCACTTGTTTACTATTTTTCGGGATCTGATCAAATTCCTGGACTTCTAGAAAATTAATTTTCATTTAGTTCGTTTCGAGTAGATGACTTTTCGTTCAGGCCTCGTCTTAATCCGATATACGGTTTAGGGTTTATGGCCTTCCGAAAGTCACTACGCCCTTGTAACGTTGTGCTGAAATGTCTGACCTACTCGCACTTAAACCATCGCCACGGTCAAACTAAGACGAGTTAGGTTTTGAAAATTTTTCAGCGGTTAGAGGACTCACGTACGGAGCCATAGCCATTGACTACGCGTGTTTTCATTTTTTATAGAGGTCGTAGCAGCTGACCGAAGTCAGCCTATTGTTTCGATCTCTATTCTTGTCAAACTTACTTAGCTTTTATGATGATGAATGATGATGATGATGAATGATGATGATGATGATGACACTTAAACTTAATTTATGCACTTTTAAACCTTTGGGAACAATATACTGACCTAGTGACCTTTGATTTAGGTTGATGACCTTTCGGACCGACTTACTACTTACTATTTTTGGGACTGAGAATACATGCGCTTTTTATGTTTTACTTACTTGACACGAGTACTTAAACTTACATATGTGTGGGTTATATAACGGCATAAAGTTTCCCCTTAGCACTGTAACGTTTAATCATTGGTTTTTGAACCGGTGAACGCGAATATTAGATATGGATCCATAGGGTTTGACATCCCCACTCAGGCTAGTCGCGCTAGCATTTAACGGGTGTTTGATACTTCAGGGACATACGCACTCGCCAAGTGTACTTTTAGGGGGTATTATTATTACGTTAAGTTAGTTACCGGGTGCCCACGGATAAGCATATACCTTATCATACTGTTTTAAAATGCTGGTGGAAGCACTGAAATCTCGTGGTCTACATTACTTTACTGATTACAAACTATAGCTCACCAACATTCGTGTTGACTTTTAAACGTGTATTTCTCAGGTGCTTAGACAATGTTGCTTCCGCTGTTAAACTTACTGTCTTGGTGTTATAGACTTGCTGTTATGGACCTGCTGTGTTAGATTTCTGCTGCATTACTTAGAGATGTCTCAATCATGGAACTTTTATCTTGCATTCGTAACTTATGTTATTTTCAATTAATGACTTTGTAACGACCTTTGTGTCACGTTATCTTTTGTAAACACTATCTTTTTATGGATTTAAAACTGGTTTTCAAACAGCATGTAGTATTTGACCGTGTAAAGATCCCGTTGTTGATGATTCGTACATGATGGTTTTGTACGGGGCGTTACATTTGGTATCAGAGCATTGGTTGTAGGGAATTAGGTTGCATTAGTGAGTCTAGACCAGGCTGAGTAGGATTCACTAATAGGACTAATCTACAACTTGCTTGTTTACCTGTTTCTGCGAAACTGTTGCATGCTACTATGTTGTATTACTGCATGTTACTGCTTACTACTACTGCATGCTCCTGCTTACTTTTACTGCTATGTGAACTTGTTGCATGCTACCGCCTACTTTCACTGCTATGTGAACTTACTGTATGCTGCTGCTTATTCTTGCTACTGCATGCTACTATCTGCTTTTTGCATGATACTTCTGTTGATA
The DNA here is from genome assembly GCF_046630445.1 of Rutidosis leptorrhynchoides. Taxonomy (NCBI): domain Eukaryota; kingdom Viridiplantae; phylum Streptophyta; class Magnoliopsida; order Asterales; family Asteraceae; genus Rutidosis; species Rutidosis leptorrhynchoides. Next base: position 115,268,181 of record NC_092334.1, read on the forward strand.
CTATTATTACTGCCATGCTATGTACTATTGTAGACTCTCTAGGCTGCTGTAGTTACTATGCCTGATTACGTGCTTGCTACCCGTCTGCTTTTCGCTGTACCGACTTGGAGAACTTATCCTTCCCAGTTCAGTTGTTTTTCGGAACTACTTTCCCACTCATCTAACCCTAAGAACTAGTAATGTAATCCACCTGTTACTACCGTTCCACCGTTCCAGAGATCGAAACATTACTTTACGCAATCTAGAAGGAGTACCCCTCGGATTATACGCCCGTTAAAGTTAATCCTCGGAGGAGGAGATATGTGAGGACTTATCGGAGTAACCGCACCCCAAGCTCACCCTAATTAGCCACGTACGATGTATGAACATTAGAAGGTTGTCCAGTTTCCGCCAGCTGACTCATATCCCGTACGCTTTCATGACCGTCACTTATCTCTTTCATTCTTCACCACTACTCGACGATCTAACGATACTTCTGGACTTAGGTCCCTGACACTCTTAGGCATTGGAGAAGTCGGGAGGACATCTCCTTTCACAAGGTCAGAGTGCCTTCTACTGATGCTCAGCCATACCCAAAGACTTGGGAGTCTCCTTAAGATATATCGTATTCCTACTTGCTACACGTACAACTCGACGCGAGACCCAAATTTAATTTCTAGAAAGGAACCTAACGACATTACCTGAACCCGAACATTTTGAAGAAATTTCAGGACATTTAGGCATTGATGCATGACCTACAGAACCTACGCACCACACCGAGAAACCTTGAGATTAATTACGTAGATTTTGTTTTGAGATAGCATAGATAAGGCACCGTTAGGAGAAATTGAGTAGAACTTGAAGTGATCACGTTACATTGACCATATGGAGTGATATTGGAATGAACGTACGATTTAGTACAATATAATGACGCCAGGCCAGCATGATTATATTGAGGTAAACCATGCAAAAGTCCCAATGTTACTAAGTAAGGAATTTGGAGCGATTCAAAGGAAATTTTGGTAGGAACAACTTGAGTATACGCGTTATGGTCTCGAAAGGATAACCATGTAGCCCAGATACTGTACAAGGAGGGCCTTGGTTGCAGAATTGATAACCTAAAAGTTTGTTATAGAAATATACACCTTGGACACTTAAGGAAAAAGTTCTCAAACAGGAAAAACTTTGGACTTACTTGCGGTAGAGCAATCATTATCTCAGCTATGGAGACTCGCATGGATCCTGATTTTAGTTAGGGTACGTTTCATCACAACATTTTATTGTCTTGGAATTGTTTAAATACGATAGCGATAGAAACCTTATGTCTAAGAACCTTATTGTTATGACTAACAAGCCATTGACGACCATGCGGGTTAAGTATTCTATAGGACAAGCTAATGGTAAGCTGGCAGGGATAAAGAAATAATTTAAGGTAGTCCCTCAAAATTAACAGGTGGGTCATTTGGAGATGACCTCATGCCAACGAAACTTGAAAGTTTTAATGTAGTAGTTGGAAAGGATTAGTTACCTACGCACAAGAAGATGTTATTTGAGAAGATTGATAGAATTTTTCACGGCAGTACGATAAGATTTGGTTGGAATGAACCTTAAGATTAACCTAACACTCATCAAGTTAGGAAGCTTGATGTAAAAGTTGGAATGGACTTTAGGATTAGCCTAATACTCATCAAGTTAGGAAGCTTTGATGAAATATTTGGAACGGACTGGCTCTCAAGGATGAAAGCGAAAGTTATTTATAGTGAGAAGGTCATTCGTATACCTCGCAAAAATGGTGAGTCGTTAATAGTTTACGGGGAGAGAAATAGCCCGAAGTTGAACCCTATTAGTTGCATGACAACAACCCGAAATCCCATAAGGGAAATGGGAAGGAATAACAATGGATTTCATCACGAAGCTACCGAAAAAGCTGGGCGGTTAAGACACTATATGGGTTATTGTTGATCGTCTCACCAAATCTGCTTACTTTCTAGCCATGAAAGAAACCGATACAATGGACAAACCTGCACAACGATACAAAAAGGAAATTGTATCCCGTCACTTCAGCGATTCAAATTCTATATTAAGGACTACCCAAGAGTCTTATTTGATACTCATTCTTACGCAACTCTGAATCCTAACTTATTCCGAGAGATTTCTTATTTAATGATAATCCCGCCATCATCCTTCTTACTTCAATATTAGTCATATCAGTTCGAAATTTCCTCATCCTCATACTTTGCCTTTCGTATCTCACTTATAAGCAACAACTTTACACTTAAGCATTTTTGGTCAAAATACTTACGCCCTACCAATAGTCATCAACCACCTTTAAACTCAATGGTTTTTATTACCTCAAAGATCACCCGAAATTTTCAAAATCTTTTACTCAATCCTCATCAATCTTTTTCCAACTTGTAACCTCCGAAATATGTAAACTTTGTTTGCCAAAATTTTACACACACAATTTTACTGTGCGATCCTCTCAAAGTTTTATAAAAATAAATTTATTTTATTGCCACTCGTACAAATTTTAGAAACTGTATATGTTATATATAATAAAGTAAATAATTACTTATTTTTGACTAGTACATATGAAATTTTACTTTCACTTTTACGAATCAATTCTTTTATTCAAAAGATATTTTACTTAGAATAAGTACATGTGGTACATAACTCAAGTTTACTAAGAACTCCGTTTCCTTTCTTATATTGTCACCTTAAATGATTTCTATAAAAATTTTGTTGCTTATTCGTATCCAAGTCATCATGAAGACTTTACAACCGTCGAAATTGACAGATTCGTGTGTATGTGTGTGTGTGTGTATGTGATGAAGGCACTTACTACCACATCATGCAGAGCCTTCGGGCATCCACTAACACTTAAACCATTTAAAACTATTATGTTACCCCAAGGATCTTATTTGCCACACCTGTTGGAGCGATGCTCTTTCTTACATAACTCTAAGCTCTGACTTATTCCAAGGGATTCTCATTTAGTGATATTAACACCATCAGTATTCCGACTTTAGTATTAGTCATAACCTGTTTGGAATTTTGCAAAGTCAAGAAGCGATTAACCTCTCATCCTCATGCTCTATCCTTCATACCTCACTTTTTAGTAACGGCTTAACACGTGAACATTTTTGGTCCAAAGACTTGTGTCCTAATAATTATCAAAACTACATTTAATTCATAAGTTTTCATTTCCTAGTAACATGTAACCCGATGATCCAAAGATTTTTCACTCAATCTTTTTCAAATCGTAACCTCTGAAATATGAAAAACTATGTTTATCCAAAAATTTTACACGTTTATTTGTGCGGTCCTCACGAGATTTATGGACAAATGAAACCTTTCTGTTACTTATGCAATTTATAAAATCATATGTAAGTTAATAAATTTACCTTTACTTATTTTGGTTAGTACATACTAAGTTATACCTTCAAATTATTTAAAAATCGCTCCTTTATTGAGTTGTTTAACTTAAGTCAAATGGTTTTGTGCAAAATGGTACACGTTGTACATACTTCTAAATTTACTAGAACTTGTTCCGTTTATGTTGACTCATCAAACGTTTAAAGGTTTTTCAAAACTTCCTTGGTTGATTTTACTAAAGGTTTTCGTATTAGACTACACCATGTATGGATCACACTTCTTCTCGCCCTCCGGTAGGGATGAAGCTTACTATTAAGATCTTTGTTAAAAACTCTTGAGCCACTTTGGATGACAGTTTTATAAAATTTGTTAAGAAGTCTTTACACTCATGAAATGTTCCCCTTAAGGTTAGACTTGGCAAAAACGCGGGCCGATAAATCAGTTTTCTGGGATACACTCAGTGGTCACCCTGTCGTAGGAAAGGCACTAGGTGGATTTCTAATCTCAATATTTCACGGTTAAATCGCAACACCCTCGTAAATGTCATCTCTAGGATTCAGTATGTTAAGGTACAAGAAATCATTTTTGGAGATTCTTTTCACTTGGAGTAAACCATTCTGTAGGACCAAGAGTTCATGTATCTTCTCATCCACGCATCCCCTTAAGTATAAGGATAAATTCAGAACGAACCGCTCGAAGAGTTCACTCTCATTCAATGATCACACTTTTCGTGGGTTTTTCTTTCAAAAATGTAATATAAGAAACTTTAAGAATCTATGAACCTTGTTATCCTCTTGGAAGGGGACCGCTTAAAACATTTACGAAATTGATGTGGATACTCTACATATTTCTTCCTTCGTTGATTGTAACTATATGTTGTTCTAGTTAATGTTAACCCTAACTTCAACATGAAACTGAAAGGATAAAGTTACGTTATGGAACTGTGCTTCCATTCCATCCAAGGATAAGTTCACATGCAGAATGTTAAACTGGGTGATATCCTTCATTGTTCGTTCAGACCGTCCTGAAGACCCTATAAATAGTTATGGCTTGCATTGAATGTAAGTCTGATTAGTCACTTTCAACTAAAAATTTCAATTCATTTATTCAAATGAAACATTTCTTAAATATCGGGTTCTTTATGCCTATGGTCTCCATCCGAAATCAAGGGATTAGTAAAATCCATGGCTAACACAATTCAGACATCAAATCGCATGGTTGTGATCTCCATGTTTTCCATTCTACCTGTCAGCTTGGTATTGCGACATAAGTGCTCGATGTTTTAGATGAGTTTGGTAACATTCATTATGCATTTCATGCATCCAGCCTACTGAAGATGCATGTAAGGCTAAAGACACCATCTTTCCTTTTGTGGGTATATATTCGGATGACATATTCGTGTTAGCAAGAAACGAAACCAAACTGTTGATCTCTTAGGACAAGAGACTTAATTAATGGCATATACCTATTCTTACTTTCATACGCCCAAGTACCTTTCAAGGTAAATAGTTCACTTCTGAGCCCACGAGACTCTCGGAACTTTGATACGCTCCTTCTTATTCGAATACGGTACCATTGTTGGTCACTCCTCAAAATTTCGGGACGAAATTTTCTTTAACAGGTGGGTAATGTAACGACCTGGCTTTTTCGACTTGGTTTTGTGCTTTGTGCTTTCACGAAACTGTGCATATGTGCGTACTGAGCTAGTTTATGCTCTGGGATCTTATTTAATCATTAATTACTTTCATTTATATCTTACAACGTGCTATTAAGTGTGTAATCACTTAACTTGATTCCCGAAAGCTTTTACAACTGTTGGTGTCACTTGACGTTTGAAACGAGCTATGTAATTGGTACACATTTAACTTTGGTCATAATCGGAATATTATGACTACGTAATACTAATTGTTATTTTATAATAACAATTACTTGGGTTTTTGGATGCTTAATTACGCTTAGCAATTTACTAGAGCACACTAGTTAGTCTTGTTGGACTTTCTACCTTGTAGGACTTTAGCCCATCCTACACTAGCTAGTGGACTATTTAATTAGCCAAATTATAAATAACTAGTGATCCATTAATATGTGAGATAAATGCCCATTTATTAGAGGGAACATACTAGCATTTTTGTCAAGTAATATCCTTAATGTTGCATGAGATCCTAACATAAGCACCAACTTTAGACAACCATTAACCAAAAAGCAAAAAGGTGTCCCCCTTATCCCCCACCATATCCCACGTCCAACTCACCCCTCCCACACCCTCACCACCTATAAATACAAGCCTTATTCCATCCATTTTACACTTGCTCTCATTTGCATTTTACACACACTTACTCTCTAATTCTTTCTCTAGTCTTTCTCTCTCTAAAAAGTGTAAGTATTTAATTTTTCTTCCTCTTCTTCCTTTCTCTTTCACGAAATCATCATCATCATCAAAGGGTCTAGCTTTTTGGCTTTTGATCTTGATTACATCTTGTAGATTCAAATATGGATTTGAATCCTTCAAGAAAATGGAAGATTCAAGCTTTCTAGCTTTGAATCTTCATCTATTTTGTAGATCTAAATCTTTTAGCTTTAATCTTGTTATTTTGTTATAAAGATTCAAACTTGTGTTTGTAATCTTCATGTAACTTAAAGATCCAAGCCTTATGCTTCAAGATCTTCAAGAACAACCAAGATTCAAGCTTTCTAGCTTTGAATCTTCATTTTTTTTGTTGGATCTAAGTTTTCTAACTTATGATCTCATTATTATGTTATAAAGATCGAAACTTGTGTTTGTGGTCTTCATGTAACTTGAAGATCTAAGCTTTATGCTTCAAGGTCTTCAAGAACACCAAAGATTCAAGCTTTCTAGCTTTGTAATCTTATAACTTGTGTGAAAAGGATCCAAGCTCTATAGCTTAGGGTTCCATCACCTCATTTGATTAAGATTGTGTTCATATTTTTTTGATTGAAGTAAAGTTTGTAGCTTTAGTTGTAAATAAAACTTGTATTTGTGTTAAGACTAAGGATATGATGTAACCTTGGTTCATCATCCATCTAAGACTCTTAAATGAGTTGTGTTCTTACTTGGTCTTAATATATTGTGTGTTGATGGTTGAATATTGGTCAAGGTGATGCTAACCCATCAAAGAGTTGTACACTTGAAGCTTATAAGCATCAAGGATGAGAACCGTGATGAGCATCAAGCACCAAGAACCTCATCGGAGCACTTGTTTACTGTTTTTAGGGATTTGATCTGATTCCTAGACTTCTGGAAAACTGATTTTCAGTTAGTTCGTTTCAAGTAGATGACTTTTCGTTCAGGCCTCGTCTTCATCCGATATACGGTTTAGGGTTTATGCCCTTCCGAAAGTCACTACGCCCTTGTAACGTTGTGCTGAAATTCTGACCTACTCGCACTTAAACCGTCGCCACGGTCAAATGAAGACGAGTTAGGTTCTGAAAATTGGTCAGCAGTTAGAGGACTCACATACGGAGCCATAGCCACTAACTACGCGTCTTTTCGTTTTGTATAGAGGTTGTAGCTGCTGACCGAAGTCAGCCTATTGTTTCGATCTCTATTCTTGTCAAACTTACTTAGCTTTTATGATGATGAATGATGATGATGATGACACTTAAACTTAATTTATGTACTTTTAAACCTTTGGGAACAATATACTAACCTAGTGACCTTTGACTTAGGTTGACGACCTTTCGAACCGACTTACTACTTGCATACTTTCATTATCGACTTTACCGCTTTTATCGCTGTGAGTTATAGCATCCCTTACTACTTTTTACTATTTTTGGGACTGAGAATACATGCGATTTTTATGTTTTACTTACTTGACACAAGTACTTAAACTTTACATATGTGTGGGTTATATAACGGCATAAAGATTCCTCTTAGCACGGTAACGTTTAATCATTGGTTTTTGAACCGGTGAACGCGAATATTAGATATGGATCCATAGGGTTTGACATCCCCACTCGGGCTAGTCGCGCTAGCAATTAACGGGTGTTTGATACTTCAAGGACATACGCACTCGCCAAGTGTACTTTTAGGGGGTATTATTATTACGTTAAGTTAGTTACCGGGTGCCCACGGATAAGCATAAACCTTATCATACTATTTTGAAACGCTGGTTGAAGCACTGAAATCTCGTGGTCTACATTACTTTACTGATTACAAACTATAGCTCACCAACATTCGTGTTGACTTTTAAGCGTGTATTTCACTGGTGCTTAGACGATGTTGCTTCCACTGTTAAACTTGCTGTCTTGGTGTTATAGACTTGCTGTTATGGACCTGCTGTGTTAGATTTCCGCTGCATTACTTAGAGATGTCTCAATCATGGAACTTTTATCTTGCATTAGTAACTTATGTTATTTTTAATTAATGACTTTGTAACGACCTTTGTGTCACGTTATCTTTTGTAAACGCTATCTTTTTATGAATGCAAAACTGGTTTTCAAAAGCATGTAGTATTTGACCGTGTAAAGATCCTGTTGTTGACGATTCGTACATGATGGTTTTGTACGGGGCGTCACAATATACTTTTTCTAGGAAAGATGATACTCTATTTTTGTTGAAGAGTTCCTTTGGAGGGTGCTGATTTTTAGCAAAGACTTTGCTTCTTTTCTGTAATCCTCTGGGTCACAATCTTCATTTTCTTGGGGGATCTATGCTTTTATTTGAAGACTTTTCTCTTCTTTATTTTTGAGACTTTGCTCTCAACATTTTTTTTGGCATATCCCATCTTCATAACTTTGTCTATTTCTCCTTGTGCTCATAGAGAAATGTATTTTACGAGAAATAGGTCTTTTTGACCTATCAAAAATAGTCTGAAATTTCAGAATTTTTCGACAAGTGTTTGAAGTAAACTTGGTCGATCTATCTCTTTGAATTTCTAGATTTTGGAAATGAGAAAGGAAAGAAGGTGGAAAGGGTAACGTATTTGATAGTGAATTTAGGGGTGAGTATTTTCTGATTCAATAACTCTTTGGAGTGAGTTGGTCGGTTTAAATTCGTGGAGTGGAAACGAAAACGGATGGTTTTTGTCTTCTCTATTTAGAATGATTTCGGAAGGAGTATCGCACCTACACCATGTATGCCGCTTACTAACCATTGGCCTCGAAATGTATGTCAAAGTCAAGTTCTAACTCTAAATGCTAACATCGGCAATCTCAACGGAAAAGATAGAGAAGAATTAAAATGAATGCTTTTTGGGCCATTTTTGGGGTGCCTCACAACAATTATATTGGGTTGAAAATGCCTAGTCATGCAATGCTCTTTTAGAGAATTGGTTCATCCTTAAGAAGATTTATGTCCTCATTTGTCTTAATTTTAGAACAAACACGCTTGATTTTCGAAAGTACTTTTTTCAGAAAGTATCATTTAGCCAAATATTTCGAAAAATTTACGTTGATGACAAAGAATCGAAATAGTAGGTATACTCGAAAATCTTAGTAAAATTTTAAGTTAAGAACATTTTCCGAGCATCCCGTAGCTAATTACGGTGCACTACACCGCTATCCCACACTTAGAGGAACAATGTCCCTAATGTTCATTCTTAGATTTTCGGGAGCTAAAATCTCACACTTAGAGTTTGAATATGTCGGAAAATGTATCTAAGCTCAATATTGGGTTGGAATCCCACACTTAGGGATAAGCTTAGGATAGGGTATAGTTTAAGGATATAACGAAGCAAAATAAACAAACGAAGAGAAAGAAACGAATTACTCCCCTTGGATGCGGTTGTGAGCTGAGGATCTGAAGGTAGATGGAGTCGGAACCATCTTGTGCTGGATTTAAATTGGTCTTCTTGAAGTGTATTCGAGCTCATTAGGGCATTCTCATCCTCCATACAACATCCACCAATACTTGAAATGAAATAATCAACGGGTTTCCTTGCTGTTTCATCATTATTCAAAGAGTCTCCATCACAGTCATCAATAACTGTCTATTACTTATAAAAATAGAAAAGATCAAACCTAGATAGGTGATTAAGCTTTAGGCCATAGACTCACTGATTTGCGTTTTGATGAAAACGTTATTTGAAAACTTGAGGGTTTTAAAATTAGGTTTTTGAAAATTCAACAAATCAGTGTATGACTAAAAAGCTTAATCCCACACTTAAAGTGTTGACTGCCTTTAATTTTAAGACTTTTAAAATAATATAATTAATTCACTTAAGCCCAAGACAAGTAGGAGAAATGAATTCATCCGAAGAAACGTTGAAAATTTTATTTTAAGCTTCACTTTTCACTTATTCAATTAACCTAATTATCCTAATCTAACTACTACTAAAGCTATAGAAAAATAAACACACGGGTTGCCTCCCGAGAAGCGCTTGTTTTTATTCGAGTCAGGAGCCTGACTCTAGCCTTATTTCTCAGGAAATCTAAGCGACTCCCTTGCATCCATCAGTAGACACAAGAGGTAATATTGGAACATACCGTAGGGATTGAAACGGGCATAAAATAAGGTATGTCCAATAAGAGTAGAAGGTGGTTTGAAGTGAAGGCTTTGTTTAACTTGAGGTATAACAAAGCTATCAACTTCATTTACCTCCTTAATTTGTGCGGGTTGGTCAAAGGGGTCCTCATCACTCCATGATGTGTATGTCATTATGTATTTGAGTGATGGTCTATAGGGTAGCCCTGACGTAAAACCCGTCTTTCTTCTTTGTGACTTCGAGTTGGTCGTAATGTTGTACTCTAAGGATGGAGGTGGGACGATGTCCATTGACGTCTCCAATACGGTAACAACATTAGCAACTACTTCGATGCTAGAATCCTCCATCTCTTTCTTCTCATCTGGGCTTTCCATTTCTATTTCTTCATCCACCTCCTCGTCACTCTGGTCGGGAGCTTCAAGTATAATTGGTTCAGAGAGTTCTTCTAGAGCGAAATCTTCTCCAGTCATTAAAAGATCAAAATAAGGTGGGAGTGAAGATTGGGTAGGTGTGGAGTGGTTATTCTTCTTGTCTTCTACTTCTATCTTCTTCTCTTCATTCTCGGAATAGAAGGTGATTTCCTAGTGGAAATGGTATATATTTCGGCGTTCCCATCAGAAGGACATACAGACTTATTGATCGTGAAAGTGACTTCTTCTCTACGGGCTCTCAAGGTGATAGTCTGTGAATAAATGTCAACGATTAGCTGTATTCATGAAAGGCCTTCCTAAGATGATAGGAGTTTTCACGTCTTCTTTAAAATCCATAACCACAAAGTCAGTCGGAAAAAGGAATTTGTCGACCTTAACCATGACGTTCTCAGGTATTCCCTTAGGATATCTAGTGGATTAGTCAGCTAGCTGGATGATCATTTTGGTAGGGTTAAGGTTTCCAATTTAGAGTTTCTGGAACAGTGAGTAGGACATGAGATTGATGCTGGCACCAAGGTCAGCGAGAGAATAGATAGTACCAGATTGGTAGATAGAACAAGGAAGGGTAAATCGTCCGGTATCCCCTAGTTTTTCAGGAAGAGTATTTAAGATAATGGCTGAACAATCCGCGTTTAGCGGGACATTGGGTACTTCGGGTACCTTATCCTTAGTTGATAGGAGTTTCCTAAAATACTTCTTACTATGAGGATTTTTTTGACACAGTGTCCAAAAATTTACCGTCAAGCTTGAAAGATTTCATCTTGTTATGTCTTTGCTTGAGACGGCCTAGGAATGGAATGGGTGTTTTAGGTGATGACTCAATGACTACTACCGAATGGGTATTAGTTAGTTTCTTCTTCTTAGAAAAAACTAAAGGTTAGTTATGTGCCACCTTTGAGTCATTTTTAGGATAACCTAGAGAATCGAGATGTTGCTTTAGCTGGCTTATTTGATTTTCAAGACTAATCAAGTGATTAGTCATGACTAAGTCAGCCACGTCTTGTCTTGCTGTGATCGTGTATGTGATTCGCAGTAGGACATCATCTGGACTTGTCTCTAGTGGCGTAGTGGGTTTGGTAGGTTGGTTTTGCGGATGGGCTGGGATATTATCAGAATATACAACAGAGTCCTCACATTCAGCTTCGTAAACCTTGGCTGGATGTGGGTTAGTACAATTCTGGCATAAGTGTACTTGAGACACATGTTGCGGGAGTTTCTTCAGCTCTCCGACTTCTTTGGTGAGGTTTTCTATTTGGTCTGAGAGAAATTTGATGGTTTTATTTTCGATAGGTTCGGAGGCGGAAAGCGGTGTTGCTGATGAAATGTGCTCTTCCGTGTTTCAATCGTGATGGTGCATAGTCATCTCCTCGATCAATATCCAGGCCTCGTCGGCAGTGAATTTCATGAAGTTACCTTGAGAAACAGCATCAAGAGTAGACTTGTTGTTCTGATTTAGACCTTTATATAAGGTCAAAATTTAAACAGAGCTCTCAAGACGGTGGTTCGGGCATCATCGAAGCAAATGTTTGAATCTTTCCCATACAGTGTAGAGTGATCCATCGTATGCTTGTTAAAAGTTTACGATGTCATTCCTAAGTCTGATTTGTTTTGATTGGGGAAAGTACTTGATTAAGAAAGTTGTTTCCATTTCCTTCCATGAGGTGATAGAGTTGGTAACTAACCCCTCGAACCAGGTTTTTGCATGAAGAGTTAAGGAATAGGGGAACAGATACAGACGAACTACATCATCTTCAACCCCGTTTTGCTTATATGAGTTAGATAATGAGAGGAATCTATCTAAGTGAGAGTTGGGATCGTCAATTGGTAAGCCGTTGAACTGGCAATGGTTGTGAATGAGTTGTATGATGCTATGCTTAAGTACAAAAGACGCTTCGTTAACCTATGGATAGAGTATCGGTCCTCCTCGTCCTTCTAACGTGGGTTTGGTGATGTCAGCGAGAGTGATGCTTGCGTTCATCGTCGAACTATCGGCAGGTAAGTGTGGATCTCATCTGATGGGTACAATGTATGATATCGGATAGAAGAAAGGGTGTGTCGGAAGAATTCTTAGCGGTCAAAGTAGGTTAAACCATCCCAAAGGTTCACTAATAAGGAAGTCCATTGTAAACTTTTTAATTAAACTAAACTAAGCTAATATTATCTAACCTAACTACGGTAAACTAGTAACTTCTGACAAAGATAGTCTTAGTCGAAAGGGTCTATTAAAAACTAACTAATCTAAACATGCTCCAAATCGTACTACCGCTCCCCGGCAGCGGCGCCAAAAATTAACTACTACCTATGATATGCCCAAATCGGACGGTTTATTTATGCGGTGTCGTTAGGTCGCAAAACGTCAATTCAGAATATCAACAGAAGAAGCTGATTGTTTAAATTATATTTTGCTGGGCCTAAATCTATTATTCCTTCATATGGGTTAGCAAGGGCAAATATGACCTAGGATCGTTCCTTGAGCGGTCGAATTTGAAACGGAGCTTATTCAGATAATTTAGTAATTAAAATTGGGTTTGTACACAAATTAGTATCCAAGACTAGTGACCAGGTACACCTTGTGTGGAGAGGCATGATTCTTTTGGTCCCAATAAATTGGTGATTGTTCGGAAAATCCAGCAACCAAGTTCAACCGGTTTATTCTAGACACCACTATATCCGGAATATCAAATTATGTAAAGGCAACAGTTGGGTTGATTTGATTTATAATTGTATTTAAAATATTCAAGAAATATAATTAAAATAAGCTAGCTAGCATGCAACAGCTAATGACAGAGAAGATGTGGTTCACCATGATTTAAGATAACGTAGTGTCGGGATGATTGCGAGACACTCATTGGATAGATATACCTTGGTGTAAACACTATATTCCCTACTAATTGATTTATCGATTAGCATGTCACGAGGAACTATGCTATCGTGATTCTGATCGGATGGACTATGCTCAACTCCCGAAGCTTTATCTGATTTAAGGAAATAAGCGGCCCATCTTGGATGCAATGCATACCTTGGACGCACGAATAAAGTAACATAGCCATATATATATAATATCTAACATTTCTTGACACCTTAGTGTATCACCCAAGTGAGTGGTTATGATTGTGTTTCGAATTTCTTTATGTCAATGGTTTGTTAAAATCTAAGGGTTTGTAGACAAATTAGAACTTCTGATAGTTCTCAGTCATCCTTAAAGATTTATAAGATTAGTTTATATTATAGTGCGTTAAACTCCTATTTATGATTTAAACCAGCCCTTACTTAAATCTACCCAATAAATCCCTTAGTTATCCACCATGTACTAGACTTATAGTGGTTCCATAGCTTCTAACCTTGACCATGCTCAAGTGGTCCTATAATACATCAACATTATACTCTACTACTGCAACAGTATTTTCTCGAGTCTTATACTCTTGACCAATGTCTTGATCTGGTCTTACGGTAATTCCCCATGTACTTTACAATATTTCCGATGGGTTTAAACCTTGACCAATGTATAAACATAGATAATTAATTACCTTATAATTTTCGACTTTATATAAAATTTTAATCACATTTATTGGTGGAAGGACGATAATAACGAGGTTTAATATCATAGGCAGAAAGCGAATACGAAACGATAATCATCCCTAACTAACACTATTAAATCATGGAAAACAATCAAGTAATTACTCACACATCATGGCAACAAGCATTTCTAATATTAATAATTCACAAACATCAAACAAGAATATTATAATTTATAATAAATTAGTAAAAGAAAGAATAGATGTTACCCAATAATGTCGGCAGAATAACATTTGTATTTCTTCATAATATCCATAGCGTTACAATGCTTGATAGCTTCTACTACTAACTACATACTAATCTCCTATTGATCACTAGAGAGCGACAATAGAGAGATAATTATTTTCCTAATCTTTGTACTTTTCTCTTTCTAGAATCTAGAGAGAGAAAGTAGAGAGAGAACTAATCTCCTACTGATCACTAGAGAGCGACAATAGAGAGATATTTGAAAGGACCCGTTTATATACATTATAAACGATTCACAATAGTTGATTACATTGCGAGGTATTTGACCTCTATATGATACATTTTACAAACATTGCATTTGTTTTTAAAAGACAAACTTTCTTTACATCGAAAATTGACAGGCATGCTTACTATTTCATAATATCCACTGTCCAACTATAAATTGACTTAATAATAATCTTTGATGAACTCAATCACTCGAATGTAACGTTCTCAAAATATGCTATGAAAGACTCCAAGTAATATCTTGAAAATGAGCAATCGTACAGCGGAAGATTTCTTTCAATCCTGAGAATAAACATGCTTTAAAGTGTCAACCAAAAGGTTAGTGAGATCATCAGTTTATCATAATCATTCATTTTCATCATTTTAATAGACCACAAGAATTTCATTTTCCAGTTCTCATAAATATACGTCCCATGCATAGAGACAAAAATCATTCATATGGTGAACACTTGGTAACCGACCTAAACAAGATGCATATAGAATATCCCCATCATTCCGGGACTCCCTTCGGACATGATAAATTCAAAGTACTAAAGCATCCGGTACTTTGGATGGGGCTTGTTGGGCCCAATAGATCTATCTTTAGGATTCGCGTCAATTAGGGTGTCTGTTCCCTAATTCTTAGATTACCAGACTAAAAAGGGGCATATTCGATTTAATAATCCAACCATAGAATGTAGTTTCGATTACTTGTGTCTATTTTGTAAAACATTTATAAAAGCAACGCATGTATTCTCAGTCCCAAAAATATATATTGCAAAAGCATTTAAAAAGGGAGCAAATGAAACTCACTATACTGTATTTCGTAGTAAAAATACATATAACATCATTGAACAAGTGCAAGGTTGGCCTCGGATTCACGAACCTAAATTAATTATATATATTTATATGTTGGTCAATATTTGTCTTAACAAATTAGGTCAAGTCATAGTGTACCACAATCCTAATGCTCGAGACTAATATACAAAAGTCAACAAAAGTCAATTTGACTCAAAATGATTTCCAAAATTATACATGATTATTATATAGTTTAAATATCGTCATTTTATATTTTTAAAAGATTTATTAGAGTAAATATTATAATTCATTTATTAATAATTAACACTTTATAAAAAAATATACTTTTATATATCTTAAGTAATAAAATTTATAAAGTTCATTTAATATCATAAAGATAATATGATAGTTATTATTAAAGTAATTTTATTACACGTAGTAAAATATGTTTGTATCACATATTTATTTGATAAAATAATATCTATAATAAAGTAAGTAAAAGTTGTATTATTTTGTAATAATAATTATTATTATTCTATTAATAAAAATATCAATATTTATAATTACTAAAAAAGATATTATGATGAAATGATAATTCTAATTATGATAACTTTAATATTTACGATAGTTTTTAATATTACCTTTAAAATAATAATTCTATTTAAAATGTTAATAATAATGATATTTTATAATAACAATGACATTTCTATTAAATTGATAATTTTTGTTAAAATGATAGTTTTAATACTAACGATACTTTTAATAATAATAGTAATGATAAAAATAATAAGAATGATAATTTTATCTAAATCAATATCTTATAATATTTTAATTTCATCATGATACTCATACTCATTATTTCCTAATCGTTTTGTTTAATAGCTTTTAATCGTCTTTTATATTGTGTTCATAATACTAATAATAATAATAGTACTCAAAAGAATTAGATGTTACTAATATTAGTTTTAATTACAATAATACTAATAATGATAATTACTATGATATTATTAATAATACTAATAACTATTTTAATGATAATAATAATAATAATAACAATAAAAATAACCATTTTTAAATAGTGATATATATATATTAATAATAATAATAATAATAATAATAATAATAATAATAATAATAATAATAATAATAATAATAATAATAATAATACTAATACTAATACTAATTATAACTTTAACGATAATAATGATAGTAATAATAATAAAAATAACATTTTTTAATGATAATTCTTTTTATTGATAATGATAATAATAAGATAAAACTAGAACGACGATAATAACGACGATGATAATAATCATTTTTAATAATAATACTAAATATCAATTGACTATAACTCCAAATCTGTTCATCGAAACCATTCGATATCTAAAGGAAAAGTTCTTAATTTTTCGCTAGCTTTCCAATGACATGCATATCTTATACCTTATCTCAACCACGTATATAACTAATTCAGGATTCAACATAACCTAACTAAAGACAATATCAAAAATACAAGCATGCATAATCCTATATACTCGAGCACTAGTTAGGGATACACTATTAATATATAAAAGTTAAGTTATGAGTGCTCACGTATCAATATTGAGATTCAATATTGTAGGAAAGGTACGTAGACGCAACGGAGATGATAAACACTAAATTGATCTCACGAGCATACCCATAAATCATACCCATAATCTCCATAGCTATAACCCATAATTTCCTTAGCACTATCCTACTCGAAAACTTATTTTGAAATCACGTGAATGGAACCTCGTCGTAGTATTTTATGTATAATACTAATAATATTTACTCCTAATACTACTAATAATAATCATATGGTTAATAATAATAATAATAATAATAATTGTTATAATTTTGTAGGCTTATAACTACCTTTAGTGGTCTAGTTCTTGACTGTAGACTACTAATAAGTATATAGAGAGAATATGAGAGAATATGAGAGAATATATTTAGTGTGTGTTTTATAAACTCATAACACACATATTTATACTCAAAAAATCTACTATACAATATCTATAATAATAAAATTAACATCCAATTTAACTTTTATAACACTCCCCCTTGGATGACAATTTTATTAGAGAATAACTAGTACTGCCTCGTTAAAAACCTTGCTAAAGAAAACCCATTGGGATAAAACTTTAGCTAAGGGAAAAAGAGTGCAGCATAGAGTTGACTCCCCCTCAAGTAGGCAACGCCTGAATTGTTACATCTTCTGAACATGCCTCATGCCAATATTATGAATGTGTGTTCTAAAAATAGCAGTTGGAAGTGCTTTGGTGAAAAGGTCAGCAGAGTTTTTGCTGGACTGACCATATCTCATTTCAATCTGGTTGTCCTTAATGAGATTTTGAGTGTATGAGAAGAATCTAGGAGGTATGTGTTTTGTTCGATCACTTTTGATATACCCTTCTTTCATCTGTGTTATGCAAGCTACATTATCTTCATAGATAGTTGTTGGACTTTTATCGCGTTCTAGTCCACAAGAATCAGTAATGAGTTGTGTCATTGATCTCAACCAAAAACATTCCCGAGTAGCTTCATGTAATGCAATCACTTCGGCATGATTTGATGATGTTGCAACAAGTGTTTGTTTTTGAGAACGCCATGATATTGCGGTACCTCCATTTAGGAATACATATCCATTTTGAGATTTAGCTTTATGTGGATCAGATAAATAACCTGCATCTGCATAACCAACCAAATCTTGTTTCGATTCGTTAGAATAAAATAATCCTAAATCAGTAGTTCCTCGAAGGTATCGAAATATGTGTTTGATCCCATTCCAGTGTCTTTTGGTAGGAGCTGAGCTGAACCTTGCCAACAAATTAACTGCAAAAGAAATGTCAGGTCTTGTACAATTTGTAAGATACATAAGAGCTCCAATTGCACTAAGATATGGTACTTCTGGTCCTAGGATATCTTCATGATCTTCACAGGGACGAAATGGATCAGTGTCAACATTAAGTGATCTAACAACCATAGGAGTACTTAATGGTTTTGCCTTGTCCATATTAAAACGTTTTAAAATCTTTTCAGTATATGTTGTTTGATGTACAAGTAAACCATTAGGCATATGTTCAATTTGTAAACCAAGGCAATACTTGATTTTTCCGAGATCTTTCATTTCAAATTCTTTCTTTAGAAGTTGAATGGCTTCATGGATCTCTTTATTTGTACCTATGATATTAAGACCATTGACATAAATAACTACGATATATATCTGGTCATTGTTTTCATAATTAAAACACATGTGCAAATAAGTTTATATGTATACACTTTTCTTATCAAGTAATCACTTAATCCGTTATACTATTGTATCAACCCATATAAAAATCTTTGTGATTCAATGGAATACATTTCTTTAGGTTTTGCGTTAGATGTTTCTGATACCTTAAACCCTTCAGGTATATTCATATATATCACTATCAAGTGATCCATATAGATAAGTAGTAACAACATCCATGAGATGCATTTAAGTAACTACCAGGTTGATTAAGTATCTAATAAGTAATTGTATCCATTACATAAGGATAAGTTTTCCTCATAATTCATTTCTGGTCTTTGTGGGAAACCTTGAGTTACAAGTCTAGTTTTGCCTTGTATCTTCATTTGCACATTTCTTTTTCGGATAAAAATTCATTTATATCCCATACGTTTCACATCTTTAAAATTGATAACGATTGATCCGAAAACTTTTCTTTTATTGAGTGATTCTAATTCAGCTCGTATTGCTCCTTTCTGTTGAGCTCAATCATGTCTATTTTGATATTCAATGACAGATTTTAGTTCCAGATCATCATCTTTATTCATGATGTCATTGTAACATTATATGAAAATATCTCATCAAGATTTTTCATTTCATTTCGGTTCCATAATATTGCATAATTTATTGCAATTTATGTATTTACATTTATCAATATCCTCTGCAGAAGGAATATTGATTTGTGGTTCTTCTTGAACACTTTTTTTTACCTCATTATCAGCTGATTTTTCTTTTCTAGGATTTTTATCTTTTGAACCAATTTGTCTTCCACGTTTCAGACGTGGCGAAGACTCATGAGTGACATTATTGCCAGCTTTTGGAATTTCAATTCTAGCTTAAGCATTTACTGCTGGTATATATGATTTAGTCACTCTTTGTGTATCTTTAAATGCATAAAGTAATTAATTTGCAAGTTCTTGCATATGCATTATTTTTGAACTTTCGTTTCGCATTCTTTTGTGCGAGTTCTATATACCTTAATTGATGTTCACATAATGAAGCATCTTTTTATTTATTTTTCATTTCTCCCCCTAATATAGGGAACAATGTTTCATTAAAGTGACAATCAGCAAAATGTGCTGTAAAACATCACCCGTCATGGGTTCAATATATCTTATGATTGAAGATGTTTCATATCCAACACATATTTCCATCCTTCTTTGAGGAATCATTTATTGTGGTGGTGCAATTAAAAATACACTGCACAACCAAATGTTCTAAGATGGAAAATATTTGGCTCTCGACCAAAATTAAGTTGGTAATGGAGAATATTTATGACTTGCACTTGGTTTAATGCGAATTAATGTCGCATCATGTAATTTTACATGTCCCCATATAAATATTGAGAGTTTTGTACTCATTTCCAATTGTCTAGTTATTAGCTGCAAGCGTTTATCTATTGATTTAGCTAAACCAATTTTGTGTATGCACATGAGTAACTGGATGTTCAACAACAATCCCTGTAGACATATAATAATCATTCAATACTTGAGATGTTAACTCACCAGTATTATCAAGTCTCATCCTTTTAATGATGTAATCAGAATAATGTGTTCTCAATTTAATAATTTGTGCAAGAAACTTTGCAAATGCCATATTGCGGCTTGATAACACACAAACATGAGACCATCCGCTAGATGCGTCTATTAGAATCATGAAATATCAAAATGGTCCACATGATGGATGAATTGGTCCATATATATTCCCTTGAATTCTTTCAAGAAATATTGGTGATTCTTTCTCAATGTGCTTTTCATTAATCACCATATGCACTTTTAATCATATGCGCTGCGCTTTTCATCATATGCGATTTTCATCATATGCGCTTTTTATCATATGCGCTTTTAATCATATACGCGCTTTTCATCATATGCGCTTTTCGGTGCTACATAGATATTTCTCATTATCTGTTATCATTTACTGATAATCATATCCATTATGATATATATATATATCAGAGAAACTCAATTAATTTCTCTTTGATTTTGAGAAAACAAGGCATTGTTTATCAGAAAATTTTTACCATTTGGTAATATGAATTTTTGCCTTTTCCGTTCCTTATATCAAGTTTGCAAGACCTGATATAGTATTTATAATTCCTTCATTTGATTTAAATCAATGAAATATTTCTTAGATTTGATCATAGTGTGTATGTAACCATTATCTGCAAACAAGTTACAATCTGAGAAAGAACCGCATTAGAAAGCGACTCAACAATCGTACTAGTAACCTAGTAGCAATAGTCATGATAAGCCCAATTAATCATCATAAAACTGGACTCCACATAATTTATTTATTTTATTATTTTTTTTTATTATTATTTTTTTTTGCATAAAATAATATATATCAAATATAAGGTAACATTTCAAATATTAAATTACCATGTAAATCGATCTAATATATCAAAGGTCTATGAATTATATTCACTTGAAAGATATGCATATTAAGTATACAACTAATTTATGTACAGATCAAATATATTTCTAATCTTAAAAGATCATGATGATTATCAATTATGCATTAAATATTAAAATAATCCAACATGCAATTTATCGTGATTTAAAAAAAAAATCAAATTGCATCAGTGTATAGCACATATAATCATGTATATTGCGAGAGTTTAAATGAGTACACCGATCACAAAATAATATGCCAATCTAATCCACTAACTTATTAATCAATTAGATTAATAATAGCATAGGTCATGATATAACAAATTAATATAACCACTTTTTCCAAGTTTCATGTTAGACCAATTAAAAACTTACAAGGTAGCAACCATAACCATGTAGCATATATAATCACAATATATACATATATAAGTATAAAATTACCTGATGCATACATCAAATACACTAAGTATACTTTGTCTTAAAAAATCATGATTATGATTCATCAATATTCATTCCATAAATAGAATATTCCTAGTCAATACAAAACGTAAATCAATGATTATATTCATCATGCATAAGACTCAAAAATAGTTATTCTATTCGAAGATAACTAGACACAAATATGTTCTATAACATGCTCATATGTAGTCGGTTTATACAATCATACAAGTTAAAATAGTATACCACAATATGATAACATGAGAGTAGCAGATCATAGTATTGCAATATATATATATATATATATATATATATATATATATATATATATATATTTCTTCTTTTTGGAATAAAATAATATTCACAACTATTTAATTACTTCATAGATCTAATGTGTTAATAACTCAAACGAGAAATATCCAGTTTACGACTACATATATATTATAATAATAAAATATATTCAACAACTTAGGTAGAGTTTTGGTATACACAACTTTTGATTTCATAACCTGCTTCATATTATCAAATAAAATATAAATCATATTATACCAATTTTATAGGCTGACTAATCGTTTACATATTCAGTTAACAAAAAAAAAGGAATATATTCGGAACTTATGTTCCTTTCTTATTTTAACTTTTAAGATTTACTTTTAATAAAAATACAAACTAGTTTTTCTATTTTAACTTTTAAGATTTACTTTTAATAAAATACAAACTACTTTTTTTTTTAACTTTTAAGATTTACTTTTAATAAAAATACAAACTACTTTTTCTTATTTTAACTTTTAAGATTTACTTTTAATAAAAATACAAACTACTTTTTTTATTTTAACTTTTAAGATTTACTTTTAATAAAAATACAAACTACTTTTCTTATTTTAACTTTTAAGATTTACTTTTAATAAAAATACAAACTACTTTTTCTTATTTTAACTTTTAAGATTTACTTTTAATAAAAATACAAACTACCTTTTCTTATTTTAACTTTTAAGATTATAAATTTAAGAATAAACATTAGTATGCATGAAATAAATAATGATTAATTGCATAAGTAATCATAAATGTTAGATAACATATAAAGACCCCATCGTATTCGTACTGATCGGAATTAATCTCGACCCATGGTACCGTGTTGTCAAATGACGTGTTGCGTACATAAAGTACCGTGTTGTCAAATGACGTGTTGCGTACAATCATGAGGTCTTATTAACATAAATATAAATGTTAGTGAAGTTAATAAGAGTTATATTACAGAAAATATAATTCAGGCGATATAACCGACCATATATAACTTAAATAACATAAATATAAATGTTAGTGAAGTTAATAAAAGTTAGATTACAGAAATATAATTCAGGCGGTATAACCGACCATATATAACTTAAATAACATAAATATAAATGTTATTGAAGTTAATAAAAGTTAGATTACAGAAATATAATTCAGGCGGTATAACCGACCATATATAACTTAAATAACATAAATATAAATGTTAGTGAAGTTAATAAAAGTTAGATAATTTCTTACCTTGATTAGTGACGTGTGCTTGCTTAGATAAACCTTGATTATACGGAGCACTTCGTGCTGATAACGTGTTATAATTTTGTAGGCTTATAACTACCTTTAGTGGTCTAGTTCTTGACTGTAGACTACTAATAAGTATATAGAGAGAATATGAGAGAATATGAGAGAATATATTTAGTGTGTGTTTTATAAACTCATAACACACATATTTATACTCAAAAAATCTACTATACAATATCTATAATAATAATAAAATTAACATCCAATTTAACTTTTATAACAATAATAATATTATAAATAATAATAATAATAATAAGAGTAGAGGGAGTAATATGCTCGATGTATATGTGTATGTTTTGTTACCAGCGTACGAGCTTAATTTAAAGGATGTGCACCACTTCCCCTCACCATGCAATCGCATGGCTTGGAGTGGTGAGTCCCATGCGATCGCATGAGGACTTTCTCCAGCACTGCATCGACCAATCTCCTTTACCGACACTTTTATTTATTATTATTATATATATATTATATTTAATTTATATAATTATCTATATATTATATTATATTTACGTTTATGGTAAAAATGTAATTTTTACTCAAATGCCACGGACGTTGTCACACGACTCATGTCCCGGTTCTAGTTTCTGGAACGCATTCTCGTACACTTAGAAAACTAGCCCTTTACATTTAGTGATATATACCATTATCAAAATTTAGACTTAATCATTGATAACTTATTTTATGAAAAATGTAACTTACATAATCGAGGGTTGTGGTCATTTGCTTTTATAAATCAAAGTCTCGTTGTTCAACAAAATACATTTAATAATATTATTTTAAATTAAAACATTTTATGAGTAAAATATTATATTCTATCATTTTGTAAAATATATTTCAGAAATGTAACTTATCTATATTATGAATTTTTATTATTTAGTCTTTCAAACGATGTTTATATTTCAGAGTATAATCTTTTTCATAATAGAAAATATTGTACTATACAACTTTTTCTAAACTTTAATAAATATAGTTTAGTAGTACTAGTGTTTACTTTAACTTCTTAACGTACTAGTTAGCATGTCCAATTATTAGTCTCATCAATAATCGAGTGTTGCTATCATTTACCTATTTAATCTAAAATCATATATACCTAATATACATAAACATGTCTTAGTACACGTTGTAGGTTATTAGTTCTAACAAACAACATTCCAACTTATGTATATATTCAAATTCATTAGAGGTTTCATTTATATCATAAAATACTATGAAAACTAAAAGATTAACTTATGAAAAGACATGAGACAATTATTGTAAATCATACTCTTGAAAATTAAACAAGAATCTCACTAACCTTTTGACTAACTCTCGTTAATGGACACATTGTCCTTACTTGAAAATCACTTTATCATTATTTTCCGAATATCGTTAAAATGGAAAGGTTTCCTAAATCAAAGTGAACCTCTCAATAGGGACTTGTAATCATCATTCAATGTATCTAATAATTCAGTCATTTGATATATCTTCTAATTCCACCGATAATATATTTTGAAACAAATACGTTCACGAAAAGTATTATACGTCTAATATTTTATTAACGTTTTCAAGTTATAATATATACACATATACATACATAATTATATACGTTCATTCAATGGTTCGTGGATGATGTTAAAGCGAAGGGGTATAAAATACTATTAAATTTTACAAGGAAATACTATTAAATACGATACAATTTTACACAAGTTATTTATTTATTTATAGAGTGGATATACCTAAACCTTGTTACAACACTTATAGGCAGTGTACCTAATCTTACAGTAGTGTAGTTTTTAGTAAGTCTGGTTCGTCCACAGGGAACTAGCCAAGTTTAACGCTATATTTTTTTAAAACTATATATATATATATATATATATATATATATATATATATATATATATATATATATATATATATAAGTAGTATTATTATTATAAAAGGGGGTTTTTACCGTTTAATGACCGGTTTGTCGATTTTAAAACTTTAGTCACAGTTAAAACTTAATGTAAAATATTAAATATATAAAAAGACTTATTTTAAAGCGTAAAGTAAATGACAATAATTAAAGTACGATAAATAAAAGTGCAATAAATAAAATGACAATAAATAAAATTGCGATAATTAAAAAGTACGATAATTAAAATGACAATAAATAAAATTGCGATAATTAAAAAGTACGATAATTAAAATGACAATAAATAAAATGATAGTAAATAAAAGTGCGATAATTAAAAGTGCAATTAAATATGAAATAAAGGAATTATGCTTATTTAAATATCTGTAATCATGATGTTTGACGTGTTGATTTTAGTTTATTACCATGAGTTAATTGTCTTTTGTCCTGGATTATTCAATATGTCCGTCTGGTTTTTGTCCATAACAGTCCATCAGTCATAAATATAAAGTGCGAGTATCCTCGTCAAATTATCCTTATAAATATAAAGTGCGAGTATCCGGTTAAATGAACGATTATTTGTACTTATAAATATCCCGCCCATCGTGTTCGATCGAGTGTATGTGGTTATTTATAGGTACATTCAATTGTAAATCTTTATATTAAATTAACAAACTATCATTTAATTAAACAAATATAAAGCCCATTAATAGCCCATAGTCTAATTTCCACAAGTGTCATTCTTTGGTCCAAACCCCAATTATGGTACAAAGCCCAATTACCTCGTCTTTAATATTTAACCTAACATCATGATTACTTCAATTTAAATAAGCATAATAATAACTTAGCTACGAGACATTAATTTAAAAATATTAAACATAACTTACAATGATTAATAATAGCGTAGCGTTACATGGACAGAATTTCGATTTACACACTTACAACATTCGCTAACATACCCTTATTATTATTAAAATTAAAATTAAAATTAAAATTATAATATATATATATATATATATATATATATATATATATATATATATATATATATATATATATATATATATATATATATATATATATATATATATATATATATATATATACGTTTGAGAGATAGGAAAGAAAAAAGATGTGTTAACATTCGACCAAAACTGCAAAATTTATAGGACCTGGCCAGATTTTTTGCTCCATGCGATCGCATGGATTCTGGTCTTGCTGGCCATGCGATCGTATGGCCTGGAATTCCAGCTCACACTCGATTGTTTGCTTCTTGCTGACGGTTTTATTAAATAATATAATATATAAATAATTTTAATAATTAATTATATATTATATTATATTCATATGCATAGTTGACTTGTAATTTTTAGTCCGTTGCGTCGAACGTTGAGAGTTGACTCTGGTCCCGATTTCGGATTTTCGAACGTCCTTTCGTACTATTTAATATCTTGTACTTTGCGTTTTGCGTCTTGTACTCATGTAATTTTGAGACGTTTCTCATCAATAATTTGAACCACTTTGATTGTACTTTGTATATTTTAGCTTTTTGATCGTTTACGTCTTCAAATCGTTGAATCTGTCTTTTGTCTTCACCTTTTATTATTTAAACGAATATCACTTGTAAATAGAACAATTGCAACTAAAGGCTTGTCTTTCTTGAGGGATAATGCTATGAAATATATGTTTGTTTTTAGCATTATCAAATATTCTCACACTTGAGCGTTGCTTGTCCTCAAGCAATATAGTCTTGAAATAAAAATACTAGAATCACTTCTTTATTCTTCACACTTTGAACATTAGTGATTTCTATACGGCGGTATGAACAATGGTAGTAACGATGTGGTTTACAGTCCCACATGAATATGAAAATTTAGATCCTTAAGGAAATTGGATCTTTATGAAAACATTTGATCTTTTGAAAATTAAATCTAGCTTTTACCCTAGATAAGTTTTCCGGAATAACCCTTCACCGGTGTTTGCAAATTTGTTTTTGTGGGTTTTGTGGGTTTCAGATTTGAAAATTTTAGCTTAAAACTTGCGGTTTTGTGTCACCCACTTGCTAACCTTGTATTGGGAAAGCAACACGTCCAGTATACTTGTTCCGTATATTACCTTTCGGTAAACTACCGTCCGGTTGTAAAGGAAAGCGTTGAACAAGCAACTGTTAAGGCAATGTCCCGTGACATGCTTTTGATTATGGTATATAACGTGTCGGATGCAATTACTATCCTTTGTAGGAGCAATAGTAAAGATCACCCTATAGTTTTTTTTTTCGGTCTAACATAAGGTCCTGTCTTTGACCATGCTATGCAACCACCGTTCTTACGGTTGACACCCGATTTAGTTCAGGTGACCTAATGAATTCCAGGTGAATTCCTAGGATTTTACGATCAATGGTAATGAACGTATTAAAAATAGGTTTTCAGAAAACAAATCGGTTTGTAATTTTGATCAAAATATTTTCTCGTTCAAGCTCGAGTTTAGATATCATCAAATTCCTTGAGTTTGTAATTCTCAATCTTTAAAGTCAATCTCAAGGATTGAGTAATATCAGGCTTAAATGCTGATTTTAATCTTTAAGGAGATTATCCTTTCTGGGGATCTGATTCATTAGTCTTATCAAGCTAATTTGCACGGCGCCCTCCCCATTTTACGAGACATATCCTCTCATGGTTAGGATAAGTCTGACCACTTGGCGACCCTGTTTGATGCTGAGGTCCGTGGATTTCCAGCTGATTTTCGAGAAAACTTTTCAAGGTTTTTCATAGACTCTACAACTGGTCTGGACGACAACTTCCTGACCTAAATCAAGAAGCGCGTTTCTTTTTCGGAAGACTTTACTTCCATTAAATGATGGAATTGATTCATCGTGTAGATCCATCTTTCTTTCAAATATATTATAAGAAATTGGGTAAAACTGATAAAATTGTCCAAAACAAAAGTATCTTCAGTTATTTGTACAAAAATATGTGATATATGATTTAAATAACTTGGTAAATTTTTCCCACACTTGGCTTTTATTTTCCTTTCTTTGCCATTTTATTGTCCTCTATTCCATTTTAAATGAATTCTAACATTTTGGGTTTGATATCGCGTATTTTATACACATTTTCATTAGCGATATCGGTCACATTTTGGTCCATTCGGATACGATTTGGCGGTTATATTGATCATATTGAGATTTGTTCGAGTTTGAAAAGCTAAGTGTTGAAACGTGGTGTTTTATGGAGTTTATGAGGCGTTTTGTTAGTTTGTTATTGCTAAAGGCGCACCGAGGATGAAAACGTTAAGTATTTATCGGGTATATTGGGTTTTGAGTGAAGAAAGAGTGTAAAAAGTCGAAGGAACCAGACGCAGTGTATCGTCGCGGCGCGGAAAGGGGCCTCGCGGCGCGACATAGTACTAGTTTCCAGATCAGAAAGTGAGTTAAGAAGGTAATTATTTTATGAATATCTCCGCGGTGCGACCAATAACGTCGCGGCGCGACACCTCTGGCAGTTCAGCTATTTTGGCAAGTATAAAAGGCCCGAATTTAACCCTAAATAATTCATTATCGTATCCAGACGAATGCCAGCCACTTTTTGACGAACTTAGGTGATTTTTGGGGATCTTCAAGGTCATTCTAAGGTACCAATCATTCCGGGAACAAGTCTCGATTCGTTTATCTTTCAGGATTCAATCTTTGATTAGGTTTATTCTTTTGTTATCAACAATGAATTTCTCTATTTCTTTGATTGTTATTTTGGTTTTAGCCATGATTGTAGGCTAAGCTTTTAATGTTTGTCTAGACTGAATATTTGCAAGTGTTTGGATGAAACCTTGATGTTTTATTAATTGATGCATGATAATTATGAGTTTTGATTAAGAACCATTCTTGTGGGTGTTGATTATTGTTACTAGGTTGATTAGTGAATCTTGTTTGAACAAAGGGAACCCTGTTTCAATTTAGTGATCTAATTTCCAATTGATTTGTCTTAACCGATTGGGTGCTTAC
The DNA here is from genome assembly GCF_046630445.1 of Rutidosis leptorrhynchoides. Lineage (NCBI taxonomy): Eukaryota > Viridiplantae > Streptophyta > Magnoliopsida > Asterales > Asteraceae > Rutidosis > Rutidosis leptorrhynchoides. The sequence goes on from NC_092334.1 coordinate 115,296,807, forward strand.
TGGACCAAGGGGGTAAACCGGGCAACGTAATTGAACAAAATAGGGGTGAATTGTGTGGAGCGTACGCGTAACCAATTGAATCTTAATCTTATAATTAGCTAGTTACTAAGTCACAAACGAAAGATGGTATTTGGTGAAAGGGAACCCTAAGCCAATTAATCCTAGTTTGACGTGTTTGCTAAAAGAGAACTCTGGGTAAACCGACTCTGTAATTGCGTGCATTGATTAATAGAACTAGTGCTTAATAACAAATCATCCAACACTGCGAATAGGATATCTAGGCGAACATTCTTTTATCCATTGAATTCAAATATCTTTACTTTTCCGTTGATTCTGCATTTCTTTTACTTAAACTTAAAAACACAAAAATATTGTCTTTTACTTTTTAAAGCTATCTTGATTTGGCTAATCGTTAAATAGCCGCAAAACAAACTATCTCGTACTTTCAATTTTCATAGTTTAACTTAGTTTACTTTTATTTGCAAACTTAATTCTCACGTTAATACTGTCCTTGGAACGATACTTGGAATTACCATTTTTATACTATTGCACGATCGGGTACACTGCCCGTAAGTGTGTAGTAATCTTTAACCAGGCATATTTCCAAAGATAATTTATATACTAGATTTCACACATCAAGTTTTTGGCGCCGCTGCCGGGGACAGTTGTGTTGAAAATTAAGTTTGATAATTAAGTTTGAAAATTAAGTTTGTTCTTAGTTAATTTTAACTGTTTATTTTAGTTTAATTCTAATTGAGTCGGTGCGTTTAATCGGTTTGTTAGCTGTGTTCTTGCAGTTACAGGTAGTGTATGCCACACACGCGTTCTTGAAGTTCTCCGATTTTAACACCGTTTGACGAGCCTGAAAGAGAGTTGTTCAAAGCCTTAAGTCAAGAGCAAAAATCTAAAGTGGATTCATCACCGTCTTCGAGTGAAATAGTAGTCAATTTGTTCAGTAACACAGACATTGTGGTGCCCGAGACACCACCAGAAGTTAACTCAGAAGAAGATTCTTACGTTTCGTCTGACACCTCAGATACTGAAGAAATGGCCAAAGAACCACCTCGTCCTCAGACTATGGCAGAAAAGTTGAAGGCCACCCGAGGAGGCCAAGGCAATTCGATTACTCAGCCGGATATTAATCAGCCTTTTCAAATCACAGGGCCGATCCTGAATTTGATTTCTTCTGATTGCCGATTCTATGGCAAAGATACCGAGGATGCTAACGAGCATCTTCGTAATTTTAATGATGTTTGTAACTTGTTTAAACTACATGAGGTTGCCGACACTTCAATCAAGACAAGGCTTTTCCCTTGGACTCTTAAGGGAGAAGCCAAGAGATGGTTAGATAAGTAACTAGAAGGTACGATTACATCTTGGGCGACTTTGGAAGATAAGTTTTTGTCGAAGTTTTTCCCTGCTTCTCGAGCTGCTCGACTTCAAGCAGATATTTCTCAATTTAGACAAAAGAGCAGTGAGACATTGTTTGATGCTTGGGACAGTTTTGCTACTTTGTTACGCTCGTGTCCGCAACACGGGTTGAATGATTTACAGAAGGTTCAGATTTTCTACAAAGGTTGTGATATTCCTACGCGTCAAAGTATTGATCAAGCTGCAGGTGGAACGTTAATGGATAAGACCGAAGAAGAGGCATTAGCGATTATTGAAAAGCAAGCTGCTTATTCTCATGAGTGGCATCAGGATCATGAGTCTTTCCATTCAGCTTCAGTTAAGAGAACAGAGACTACAGGTACAGGTGCTTATGATGATTTTGGGTCTTTCAGTGCTAAGTTGGATTCGTTTGGTAGGAATTTGGAGAAGATGAACAAAGACATTCATGGTATGAAGGTTGGTTGTGAATACTGTGGAGGTTTACATCTGGGCAAAGATTGTGATGCAGGTTTGACTATGAATCAGAAAGAAGAGATTAATTACATTAGTCAGCAGAATAACAATCAGTTTCAGGGACGTGCTCAGTTTCACAGGAATTTCAACAATCCTTATAATCCGCAAGGTAATCAGGGTTCGAGGTTCCAACCGGGTTCTAGTGGAGGTTTTCAGCAGCAAGCTCCCGGTTATTTTCAGAAACCACAGGTCGAAGAGAAAAAGTCCAACCTTGAGGCTATGATCGAGAAGTTAGTGATATCTCAGACTCAACTTGTCACTACCGTTACTCAGAATAATGAAAAGAATGACCAAATGTTTTGAAATCAACAAGCAGCTATTCATAATCTTGAACAGCAGATTGGTCAACTTGTTAATAAGAGTAGTGAGAGGAAACCGGGAGAGTTACCGAGCAAGACGGATACTAACCCAAAAAACGGGCATGTTAATGCTATCACCACCCGAAGTGGTTTAGCATATTATCCACCGAGGAAGCCCGACGAGTATGATTTGAGGGTACCGTTAGTTAATGATAGTGAGCCGGTTGTTGAAAGTGAACCGAAAAGGGAAAAGGAGCCGGAACAGGTGGCTGAAAAAGTTGTTAAGGAACCGGTTACTGTTGCTGCTAAACCGGTAGTTAGAGAGTATCAACCACCGCTCCCATTCCAGAGGAAACAGCGATTGGAGAAGCTAGAGGCCGAAAAGTCCAAGTTCATGGACTTGCTTAAAAAAGTTAACATAAATATGCCTTTTATTGATGTTATTGCAGGTATGCCTAAGTATGCGAGGTTTCTCAAAGATTTGGTGACTAACAGGCAGAAGCTGGAGAACGTGTCTTCAGTCAGGTTGAATGCCGCATGCTCAGCGGTTGTTGCAAACAAGCTTCCCGAGAAGCTTGAAGATCCTGGAAGTTTTACCATTCCTTGTTTACTTGGTAATTTGGACTGTATGAGGGCTTTGGCGGATTTGGGGGCTAGCATTAATTTAATGCCTTATTCTATTTACTTAAAGCTAGACCCCGGGGAGTTAAAACCCACGCGTATGGCTGTGCAGCTAGCTGACCGCTCTATTAAATTCCCTCGTGGAATCATAGAGAATATGCTAGTGAAGACCGGGTAGTTAGTTTTTCCGGCGGATTTTGTGGTTTTGGATATGGAAGTGGATGAAAGGATTCCACTAATTTTGGGTCGGCCATTCTTAAATACTGCTAGGTGTATGATTGATGTGTATGGCCAAAAGTTGACCCTTAGGATAGACGATTTGAGTGCAACATTCTTAATCGACCATGCTTTAAAATACCCTGGCTACACTGATGATACATGTTATTTTCTTAACACTGTGAATGTCCAGTCTGAGTTTTTGCAGGAATTTCCAGAGTTACAGGGTTCAGGAGAATGCTCATTGGTTGAGATTGATGAAGAGTTGCAGGTTGAGGAGGTGGATATTTTAACCACCTTGATGGAAAACGGCTATGAGCCGACTGAAGAGGAGTTCAAAGAACTCGAACGTGATTCAGATTACCGGAGCAAGTCTTCAATTGAAGAACCTCCCGAGCTTGAATTGAAGCCACTTCCAGATCATTTGGAATACGCTTACTTGCATGAGGAATCTAAGCTTCCGGTAATTATTTCTTCTTCTCTTTCAGCAGGTCAGAAAACTGAGCTTGTAACCATGCTAAAGGCCCATAAACCGGCCATTGCATGGAAGATTCACGACATTAAGGGTATTAGTCCCTCCTATTGCACCCACAAAATTCTAATGGAGGATAACTCCAAACCTGTGGTGCAACGTCAAAGGAGGTTGAACCCGCACATGCAAGATGTCGTGAAGAAAGAGATCGTTAAGCTCCTTGATGCAGGTCTGATTTACCCGATTTCTGACAGTCCGTGGATTAGCCCGGTACACTGTGTACCTAAGAAAGGTGGTATGACTGTTACCACTAATGATAAAAATGAGTTAATTTCCACTCGGACTGTCACGGGGTGGCGTGTTTGTATCAACTACCGTAAGTTGAACGACGCCACACGCAAAGACCACTTCCCGCTACCTTTCATGGATCAAATGCTAGAGAGGTTGGCGGGAAACAGTTTCTATTGCTTTCTCGATGGTTTCTCGGGCTATTTTCAAATCCCTATCTCGCCCGAGGACCAAGAGAAGACTACTTTCACGTGCCCGTATGGCACGTTTTCATATCGACGCATGCCTTTTGGCCTTTGCAATGCTCCGGCCACTTTTCAAAGGTGCATGATGGCCATATTCCATGACATGATAGAAGATTGCATGGAGGTGTTCATGGATGACTTCTCGGTCTTCGGTGACACTTTCGATTCATGCCTTCTCAATTTAGAACGGATGTTGGTCAGGTGCGAAAAATCCAATCTTGTGCTCAACTGGGAGAAGTGCCATTTCATGGTTCAAGGGGGCATAGTTCTCGGGCATAAGATTTCTAAAAACGGTATAGAGGTGGATCCCGCAAAGGTTACCGCTATTAAAAACCTTCCACCTCCCACCGATGTTAAGGGTGTTAGGAGTTTCCTCGGGCACGCCGGTTTTTACCGGCGATTCATTAAAGATTTTTCTAAGATTGCAAACCCGATGAATAAACTCCTTGAAAAAGACAGCCCGTGGAACTTCTCCGAAGAGTGCCAAAAGGCATTCGAGCTTTTGAAGGAGAAACTCATCAATGCACCAATCATAATTGCTCCGAATTGGTCCCTTCCATTCGAGCTTATGTGCGATGCATGTGATTTCGCTGTTGGCTCTGTTTTGGGTCAAAGGGTCGAGAAGCATTTCCGACCCATCTATTATGCAAGCAAGACCTTGCAAGGAGCGCAATTAAATTATACTACCACTGAAAAAGAGCTCCTTGCGGTGGTCTTTTCGTTTGATAAGTTCCGGTCCTACTTAGTCTTGTCTAAGACTATTGTTTTTACGGACCATTCTGCTTTAAAGTACCTTTTTGCTAAACCGGATGCAAAACCCCGACTTCTTAGATGGATCTTGCTTTTGCAAGAATTTGATGTTGAGATCCGGGATAAAAAGGGTGCTGAAAACTTAGCGGCCGATCACCTTTCACGTCTTGAGAACCCCTCCCGTGAGGTTCTCGATGAGACTACCATTCGTGATGATTTTCCCGACGAATATCTCATGAAGGTGGATAAGGTTGACGAGCCGTGGTACATGGACATTGCTAATTATCTCGTTGGGAGATTCTTAGAAAAAGGGTGGTCACATCAAAAGAGGAAGAAATTCTTCAGTGACCTTAAGTACTATTTCTGGGAGGATCCCTATCTTTTTCGTTGTTGTCCCGATGGGGTTATCCGCCGGTGTGTTTCAGGTGATGAGTGTATGCGTATTTTAACTGAGTGCCATAGTGGGCCTACCGGTGGGCATTTTGGACCCCAAATTACGGGGCGTAAAGTCTATGATGCCGGCTTTTATTGGCCGACAATCTTCAAGGATGCCCACCTGGTTTGTAAGTCATGTGATTCGTGCCAAAGGGCCGGTAAAGTCACCAAACGGGATGAGATGCCTCAACAAAGCATCCAAGTTTGCGAAGTATTTGACGTTTGGGGAATTGACTTTATGGGGCCATTTCCGAAATCTCAGAATTATAGTTACATACTCGTTGCCATTGACTACGTGTCTAAATGGGTCGAAGCGCAAGCTTTACCCACAAATGATGCACGAGTTGTGATTTCATTCCTTAAGCGTTTATTCTCTCGATTTGGAACTCCTAAAGCTTTAATTAGCGATAGGGGTACTCATTTTTGTAACGCCCAAATGGAAAAGGTATTGAAGCGATATGGAGTTCTCCATAAAGTTTCTACTTCATACCATCCCCAAACGAGCGGACAAGTTGAGAATACCAATCGAGCTCTTAAAAGTATTCTTGAGAAAACTGTGGGTTCGAATCCAAAGGAGTGGGCAAATAAGCTCGATGAAGCTTTGTGGGCGTTTAGAACCGCCTACAAAATGCCAATTGGTACCACTCCTTATCGGTTGGTTTATGGGAAAGCGTGCCATCTCCCGTTGGAGATTGAGCATAAGGCTATGTGGGCACTTAAACAGTGCAATTTAGATTTGAAGGAAGCCGGACGCCTAAGGGCGGGGCAATTGAATGAGCTTGGTGAATTACGCCTAGATGCGTACGAGAATTCATTGATCTATAAAGAGAAAACCAAGCAATGGCATGATAGGAAGTTAAAGGGTCCAAAAGAGTTTAACGAAGGCGACCGAGTGCTTTTGTTTAACTCTAGATTAAAGCTTTTACCGGGAAAACTCAAGTCCCGGTGGACGGGACCATTTGAGGTTGTTAAGGTGTACCCATACTGTACGATCGAGTTAAAAAATGCGAATGGTATTACCTTTAAGGTTAACGGACATCGTGTGAAGAAGTATTTTGATGGTCCGTTAGAGATTAATGATGAGGTTCACGTTGAACCCGATCCCAACGCCACTTGAAGTTGGGGACGAGTCGCGTGAACGACTCGTAAAATAAGGTTCACATTGTTGTATAGTTTGTATAATTAGGTGTGATCACGGGTTTGCTGCGTCTAAATTGCTAAATAATTGCTTTTGATCGATTACTTGTTGGTTATATGGTTAGTTTTGGGGTTTAAAGGTAATCAAAGGCTGCTGTATTATAAAAAGGGCGAAATGCCAATTCCAGTGAAAGGCCGCGGCGCGGATGTAGCGACCCGACAAAATCGTCATTGACGGCGCCGCTAACTTAGGTCCTGTTACGTGGTCGTAGTCCCTATATGAGACTCGTTTGACCAAAATTATGCCGCATTCATTTGAAATGTACAAAACTTACAAAGTTTAGTTTACCAAACGGTTCGACAACAAGTTTAAGTTTACAAAAGTTGTAAAGTATAAATGAAATAACTTGCGACATAATATAAGTTGAAAGTCACGGTTTGCTATAAATAGCGTAAGTATGTAAACAACATGTTTGAATCCAAAGGTGCTATCACTAGCGTATGCATGTATGTATGCTTGACCCCAAGTAAGTATGAGTGTACGCGGAAGCATGTATCAAATAGCCATGTATGAACCTGAGAAACATATAGAAAACTGTCAACGAAAAACGTTGGTGAAATCATAGGTGTTTTAGTAAACGTTGTATTTGAACCACAAGATTTAATATAAGATGATTATCAAAATCATTTGCATTCCAAAAGTTGTTATTTGTATCCCGGGCACCCAATTATCAAACTTAACTGTTTTGCACCCTTTGCGTAGTGTTAGAACATACACTAGACCCGAAAATATATTTCATCCGCTAACGGTAGCGAACCGTCCGAATGAGGCTCGTCAAGCCCATGTGATCACATAATATAAGTTCTCGTTTACACCCTGCAAGTGTAACTAATGATAATTGAATTGAGGCTTTTTGTTCAAACCCGCACGTGGAATGTTCGTTTCCGTACTTGTGTTCAAAGTGTAAAAGTATGTAGTATAAAACCGTATATGTTTCTCATCCCATGATTTAAAGGTATAAAAGTTGTTGAAAGATGGGACTATGATCTCACCTCGAGTGCACGAGTATAAATGTACTTCACAAAGTAAACGTGTGCATGAATGTTGCTTAGCCTTGACCTAAACAAGTAAGTTGTATCAATTAACCGGTTACGATACAAGGTCGGGCGAAATGTGTTCAATTAGTCCTATGGCTCATTACGACTCGATTATATAGCATGTGAATCACGTTGTCAAGTTTCATGCAAGAATCAAGTATAAAATAAGATTAGAACGATTGTATAAGTGTTTTGTTAAGTTTGACTAATAGTCAAACTTGGTCAAAGTCAACGAAAAAGTCAACGGGGTCGGGTCGGGTCCCGAACTATTTTTCTGAGGTTTTTATTCATATATAAGCATGTTAGAACAAGTTACATGTGAATCGGAGGTGCGTAGCATAGCAAACATTTTTCGAAATTTGACAAAGTAGGTCAGAACCCAAACACGGCTATTGCCGCGCCGCGGCCAGAGGTGTAGCGCCGCGACATTAGGCGTGGCCTGGTACCTGGTCAGTTTCAAAAGTTCAAGTCTTGATCCAAAATTCAATTTAGCACAAAACGCAAACCGTAAACACTTAGAATACGCATCTTATATCATTGGAAAGCTCTTTTGACAAGGAATACAATTAACTACCTTTCACCAAGCAAAAACATCAATTACAATAACCGAAAACTCATCAATTGATCAAGAAAGGTTTATTTTCAAAGTTTCAAGTTCGTAAAACGTATTTTATGATTCGGGAATCCAATTTACACATACGATATGCCGCTTCGAAGGTAATTAAGCATACATTGCATCTAAACACTTACTAACAACATTAACAAGCATTCAACGCATCAAAAGTTCATTTCAAAGTCTATCAAACCCTAACCAAAATTCACAAAAATCAATAATCATGTGTTTGAAGTTTTCTTAATCAACTTACGCATCAAAACGAAGCTAGTGATACTAGTAACACAATTAAAACATGAACTTTAACAATCAAACAACATTTAATCTTCCAAAATGCAAGATTAAGCAAACCCATTTCAAATGTTCAAACTAGTTACTCAAAACAACAAATCAAGCAAACAAAATATATATTCATGTTACACACGAGCCATAGACACTAACTAACACCATTTCAAGTATAAAAACACGAATTTAGAGAAAATCCAGAGTTTTAGAAATGTTACCCAAACTTGATGAAATTGGTACCAAAATGTAGAGGATGAAGAGAGGATCACGAAAATGTAATTTGTTTTGATGTTTCCTTCTTGATCCGGATTTAGATGATGATTTTATAAAGATGGGTGTTTGAGTTCTAAAATGGAAGAGAGAAAAAGAGGGAGAAGATGAAGTGAGAAATGAATGGATGAGATGGTGGGAGGTGGTGGTGACTAGTTACCAAAATTTGGCCAAGTGCCAAGATTAGTCCCTTAAGTTTCAAAGCGGGTGCGGGAATTAACCAAACGAATATTTTAAAAACGCTCGAGTAAACGAGTGATGTTATAATTAAATGACGGAATTATTATGAATGTTAGTCAACGGAAACTATGAATTTAAATAACGAAAGGTATTATTTAAAAAAAGATGGTGTTAAAAATAAATTTAACGAAAAAAGGCGGGATGTTACATTACCTACACCTTAAAAGAAATTTCGTCCCAAAATTTAGTTGAAAGTAGTAGTCGTTGTTTCTTCCTCGAGATCTTGTGTTGCCAATTCTACGAATAAGTGAAGGTACTTCCTTGGGCATTTCAACGAACTTTGACTGTCGGGGTTTTTACGTTGGTTTAAAGTTTGGTTTCACGATTTATAGTTTCAATCGGTCCTCCTATGAGGTGGAGTTTATCGTTGATAGTAAGTTCATCGAAGAGGATAACAAGTTCTTGTTTCGCAAGACACGCCTTTAAGTTTGATACGTAGAATTTAGGATGAACGGAGACTCGAATGAGTTGAAAAATCTAGATGGCTAGTAACGGGTCCAAAACGCCCCAGGATTTTAAAAGGACTAAAAATATCGCGGATTTAGCTATCTACGTTTCCCGAAACGGATTACACCTTTTCAAGGTGCGACTTTAACGTTACGCGGTTACCCACTTGGAATTCGAGAGGTTCACGTCTAACATCGGCATAGTTCTTTTGGCGACTACGATCCGCCTTAAGCCTTTCTTGGAATTGAAAAAATTTTCCGGTTGTTTCATGAATGATTTCGGGTCCGGTGGTTCGCTTGTCAGCTACTTCGGTTCAACAATTTAAGAAAACGACAATTACGGCTATACGTGTCCTCGAAAAGTGTGACGTTAAGACTTGAATGATAACCATCGTTGTAAGAGAATTTGGTTAAAGGCAAAAACTTTTCTCAAGTAAATTTGAAGTTGATAACACAAATTCGTATTACGGTTTCCAAGGTTTGAATCGTATGTTTACTCGGTCCATCGGGTTGTGGTTGATGTGCGGTACTCATGTCTAAACGTGGTCCCGAGACTTTTTGTGAGGCACTCCAAAATCTAGAAGTGAAACGAGGATCTCGATCCGAAACGAGGTACATCTCTTTAAGGTATATTTGAAAGAGTTTGTTAGGACGTGAAAACGTTTGTTGGAACAAGTTTCTGTTTCTCAAGAATTTCGCGCCGCGGAAGATTTATCGGTTTCTGAAAATGTTCGATAGGACTATTCACCCTCGAGGCGAATACTAGTATAGTGTGAAGAGTCTCTATCTCCATTGAGAATTTAGATAAAATATTTCCTTAAACGGAAGTACGAGTGTAAGGCGAGAGAAGTTTTCGCCTCGATGTGAGCATACCAAGCATTTTGTAGTTCGTCTATAAAAACTATAAGAAAACGAGATAGTACACACGTGTAACATATGTTTGAAGTCGAAAGAATTTGTCATTCATTCGGAAGCATCAATATGGTTCGACAATAATCGAAGATGTGTCCCGGGTATGGTTGTTATCAGTATTCTCGGAGTTTTCGGATGTTCAAACAAGAAAAATAAAGTCATGTACATGGCACATGGTGGTGATTAGGTTGATCGAGTCCAACCACCATCATGTGTCATTAGAACTTTGGTATGACTTACCGTAATATAACCACGTTGATCGAGTGTCGTTATATTACGCTAACTCATACCTCCATTCCCACATCACTCTATAGATTCAAGTTCGTGTAATCGTGAAGTTTAAAATAAACAAAGTGTAACGACGTCTCTAACGTGACTCGTATTGAATCGAAAGAATTAGTGCAACTATAAAGAAGCGTTCCCCGAGGGAAGTGTATAAATGATTGTTCACGTCATTGCGGTTCAAGTCAAGCGATAATGCCCTTAGGCACGAAAAGAGTAACGAATCATGATAACAAAAAGTACGCAACCGTAGAGATAATTAGCAATGACGATACTCACCTAGAGTAGTGATGGTAGTAACAAGAAGTGGTAGATAGTAAGGAACACCGGTGTGACACCGATAGTAAGTTGAAACGGTGGCGAATCATAATCTGGGAGACAGGGTTCCCGGACAAGTGTGACCAATGAAGTCGTTGTCATCCTTACGCACATGAATCTCGAATTTACGTGTGTTACCAGGAAGTGGCAGAATACGGATTCGGATGATGAAAGTTTGGTACCATTATGGAGTTCACCTAAGAAAGATTCAAGTATATATGCACAAATAGTCAAGTAAGTGCTATCTATAGCAAATGCAAGTCTCCGGTTGTAGTCTAGATTCACTAATGCGTCCTAACGACCCTGTCAGACACACTAATGCACATCCTAGTTCCCTACAACCAACGCTCTGATACCATCTGTAGCGACCCGACAAAATCGTCATTGACGGCGCCGCTAACTTAGGTCCTGTTACGTGGTCGTAGTCCCTATATGAGACTCGTTTGACCAAAATTATGTCGCATTCATTTGAAATGTACAAAACTTACAAAGTTTAGTTTACCAAACGGTTCGACAACAAGTTTAAGTTTACAAAAGTTGTAAAGTATAAATGAAATAACTTGCGACATAATATAAGTTGAAAGTCACGGTTTGCTATAAATAGCGTAAGTATGTAAACAACATGTTTGAATCCAAAGGTGCTATCACTAGCGTATGCATGTATGTATGCTTGACCCCAAGTAAGTATGAGTGTACGCGGAAGCATGTATCAAATAGCCATGTATGAACCTGAGAAACATATAGAAAACTGTCAACGAAAAACGTTGGTGAAATCATAGGTGTTTTAGTAAACGTTGTATTTAAACCACAAGATTTAATATAAGATGATTATCAAAATCATTTGCATTCCAAAAGTTGTTATTTGTATCCCGGGCACCCAATTATCAAACTTAACTGTTTTGCACCCTTTGCGTAGTGTTAGAACATACACTAGACCCGAAAATATATTTCATCCGCTAACGGTAGCGAACCGTCCGAATGAGGCTCGTCAAGCCCATGTGATCACATAATATAAGTTCTCGTTTACACCCTGCAAGTGTAACTAATGATAATTGAATTGAGGCTTTTTGTTCAAACCCGCACGTGGAATGTTCGTTTCCGTACTTGTGTTCAAAGTGTAAAAGTATGTAGTATAAAACCGTATATGTTTCTCATCCCATGATTTAAAGGTATAAAAGTTGTTGAAAGATGGGACTATGATCTCACCTCGAGTGCACGAGTATAAATGTACTTCACAAAGTAAACGTGTGCATGAATGTTGCTTAGCCTTGACCTAAACAAGTAAGTTGTATCAATTAACCGGTTACGATACAAGGTCGGGCGAAATGTGTTCAATTAGTCCTATGGCTCATTACGACTCGATTATATAGCATGTGAATCACGTTGTCAAGTTTCATGCAAGAATCAAGTATAAAATAAGATTAGAACGATTGTATAAGTGTTTTGTTAAGTTTGACTAATAGTCAAACTTGGTCAAAGTCAACAAAAAAGTCAACGGGGTCGGGTCGGGTCCCGAACTATTTTTCTGAGGTTTTTATTCATATATAAGCATGTTAGAACAAGTTACATGTGAATCGGAGGTGCGTAGCATAGCAAACATTTTTCGAAATTTGACAAAGTAGGTCAGAACCCAAACACGGCTATTGCCGCGCCGCGGCCAGAGGTGTCGCGCCGCGACATTAGGCGTGGCCTGGTACCTGGTCAGTTTCAAAAGTTCAAGTCTTGATCCAAAATTCAATTTAGCACAAAACGCAAACCGTAAACACTTAGAATACGCATCTTATATCATTGGAAAGCTCTTTTGACAAGGAATACAATTAACTACCTTTCACCAAGCAAAAACATCAATTACAATAACCGAAAACTCGTCAATTGATCAAGAAAGGTTTATTTTCAAAGTTTCAAGTTCGTAAAACGTATTTTATGATTCAGGAATCCAATTTACACATACGATATGCCGCTTCGAAGGTAATTAAGCATACATTGCATCTAAACACTTACTAACAACATTAACAAGCATTCAACGCATCAAAAGTTCATTTCAAAGTCTATCAAACCCTAACCAAAATTCACAAAAATCAGTAATCATGTGTTTGAAGTTTTCTTAATCAACTTACGCATCAAAACGAAGCTAGTGATACTAGTAACACAATTAAAACATGAACTTTAACAATCAAACAACATTTAATCTTCCAAAATGCAAGATTAAGCAAACCCATTTCAAATGTTCAAACTAGTTACTCAAAACAACAAATCGAGCAAACAAAATATATATTCATGTTACACACGAGCCATAGACACTAACTAACACCATTTCAAGTATAAAAACACGAATTTAGAGAAAATCTATAGTTTTAGAAATGTTACCCAAACTTGATGAAATTGGTACCAAAATGTAGAGGATGAAGAGAGGATCACGAAAATGTAATTTGTTTTGATGTTTCCTTCTTGATCCGGATTTAGATGATGATTTTATAAAGATGGGTGTTTGAGTTCTAAAATGGAAGAGAGAAAAAGAGGGAGAAGATGAAGTGAGAAATGAATGGATGAGATGGTGGGAGGTGGTGGTGACTAGTTACCAAAATTTGGCCAAGTGCCAAGATTAGTCCCTCAAGTTTCAAAGCGGGTGCGGGAATTAACTAAACGAATATTTTAAAAATGCTCGAGTAAACGAGTGATGTTATAATTAAATGACGGAATTATTATGAATGTTAGTCAACGGAAACTACGAATTTAAATAACGAAAGGTATTATTTAAAAAAATACGGTGTTAAAAATAAATTTAACGGAAAAAGGCGGGATGTTACAGCAGAAATGGGGATCGCGGCGCGATGATGTTAATGATTTGGTAACAGAAAGAGGCCTAAAGATGGTTTTTACACGCGTGTATTACCGCGTCGCGACATCTGGGGTCGCGGCGCGAGGTATAGCAGGATTTTGGTTCATGTATTTTTATAGATGTTTGTGTCAGGTGTAGTATACTGCTGCGGCGCGGCAAGTAACGTCGCGGCGCGACGATACAGGCGCGACGATTCTGAACCCCTCGTTAGTGTTTAAAGTTAAATGGGTCAACCCAATTTTTCACATAACCCGACGAGTATTACACCCTTTTTAGGGTTTTTGCATCAGTTTTTCACCACAACTCTCATACTTATCTTTCAAACTTACATAAGGCTTTCAAACCCTAATTTCAATCTACCCAAATTGCTACTTAATTTCTTCAATTGCTTGCTTAAACATGCCGGTTAAGGTCCGAATTAAACTAATCTCTTACTTTTTCTTCCATGTATCTTGATTAATCTTGTTAATTCTAGGGTTCATGTTTGAATTTTTAAGGGGTTATGTTTAATTGAATCTTTTATGCTTTAATATGAATTAATTGTTGATGAATATGATATTATTGTGTTGTCTTCATGATTTATTGTGTTGATTATGCATAATATTGATTCTTGAAATTAGGGTAGTGATTAGATCCGAATTTTATGTTAATTATTTGGGGATTTTGTTTGTAAGGGAGTTGATTGTTAATGATGGAATGTTTTAAGATAGTGTGGGGTAATTTGGGCGGGTTTTATGTGTGATTTTGAAATTGGTTAAGCTTGATGAGATTTGTGATTAATGCGTTCATTTACTTGAATGTTGGAATTGTTTAATATTGTTGGAATTGGGTATTTGACTTGTTGAGTTGGTTAAATTGAGTTTCAAGTGAATTGTGTAATGAGGAGTTTTATGCTTTAGAGTTTTGGAGTTGGTTTGAATTGGTTAAATAGAACACAAACATATGTTTTGGATACTTGCTATGGTCTAAATGCTTAATTGAAGTTGAAACAAGTTTGATGGTAGTTGATGCAAGTATGTGGAACATGTTGATTTCGCTTAACGCTAACTTTTCAATGTTTTGTGTTTGGATTGGTTTTTGTTTAATTTGTGTAGAGAAGCAGAGGTAATGCTCCATCATCCTCCACGGCTCAAGCCCGTAGGGAGGAAGAGCGACGAACAAACCCGGAAGTTTGGTTGGAACAAGTGCAGGAAGAATTCTCTAATTACTATGAATTTATTTCAGCTAGAAATATCCAAGCTACTTGGTATTTTAGCTGGAATGAATTAGAGAGAGCGTCTGGTGATGTTAAGGAGGATGTTGCTTCATTGTTGTCGATGTCTTATCATGGGTTCGATCTAGATTCCTGGGAACGTGCCATGTCCTTAAGGGAGGATCTTTATAGAGAGTTAATTTTTGAATTTTTCTCCTCTCTTAGCTACCGTACTAGAAGAAATGGGGAAGATCAAGCGTTCTTAACTTTTTGCTTGGGAGGCGAGAGACGGGCAATGAGTCGACTCGATTTAGCTCAGGCATTAAATTTATATGAAGGGTGGAACGAGAATTTGTTGAAACGGTATTTAAAAGAAACAGAGTTTATTGGAAGCCAGGAAGGTTATAGTGAGCGTGATTTTTGGGAAGAGATATCGGGTTTGGTGCCATTTGTGTCTAATGAATCGAAAGGCTCTGATATTCAGCGCAGGGATTTACGGTTGTTTCAGAAACTTTTGTCAAGTACTTTTTGTGGCAGACGGAATGGGAACGACAAAGTAAATTCCACCGAGTTATGGATTATGTATAGGTATACGCGTAGTGCACATGTGGATTTGTGCAATCTTATTGGTACATATTTGTCGAATCATTCAAGAGAAACTAGAGCGACACGGCCAATTCTTGGTGGTCATTATGTTACGCGAATAGCGAAGTTTTTCGATATTGATTTCAGCAGGTGCACCAAATTAACCGATCAGTTGCAAGTTATGAAACCTTTTAATTTAAGGTTTTATTTTAACGCAAATTTTGTTATGTGGAATGCGAATCGAGATGGTGTGGTAGCATTTGTTGAGCCACAAGCACCTGCAGTTGGAGGTGCTAATCAGGGTGTTAATGAGCCGGAGCCGGTTGCTCCAAATGTGCATGCAGGGGGTGAACAACAGTGGGGTATTTCCCAAGAGGTTTGGGACGGTTTGGTTTCGTCAGTTGGTAATTTACAGGTTGGTATGTCAAGAGGGTTCAGTGATTTCCGAGGGGATCAGCGGGAACATGATAACCGCATGTGGGCAAGCCAGCAAAGAGTAGAGTCGAGTAACTCTAGGCAGGAGGAAAGGTTAGATGAGATAGCCCATGATCAGCAGTGGATTGCATATGGCAATGATTGGCAGCGCCATAATGATCGCCTCTATTATTATGATCCGAATAATTATTATGGCACAACAGCTCAGACACCGGTTTATTACCGCAGTTATGTTCGGCCACGAGTTCAGGCCCCTATTTATGACGAGCAGGAGAGGTTGGAGAACGCGCGAGAGCGTTTTCAGCAGCAGTACCCATACGGCAGCTGGCCGTATGGTGGATTTCAGTGAGGAGGGCCTGCGAGCCCGTGATCTTGTTGTATTTGTTTAGACTATTTTCATTTCGTTTGGGTTGTACTTGAATATTTTTATTTTTCATATTATGTACTTGAGACCTTATTAGGGGCAAGGCGTTTCGGTACCGGGTGGTACCACCTTGTCCCATTTATGTAGTTTGCTTGTTTTTCTTTTCTTAGGTGTGTTGGTGAAACAGTTTTTCAAGTCTGGCATTAAGTTCACCAAAACTACTTGAGTGATGATATTGGTGTGAGGATCGGGAATGGACGATGCTCTTATGCTGGCAGTCAGTTCAGCGCCATCTGTCACTGTCATTCCACGATCTGTGGTTAAGCTCGATAAGTTTTTATTTTTCTTACCCTTTCGATTTTAATCCATTTTTGATCTCAAATAATGGGGACATTACTTGATCTCAAGTGTGGGGTGGGGGATGTAAAATCTCTCGGGTTGGTTATTAATAGAATCATCATTATTTTGGTTTTGATATCTAAAAGACTTGACGTTTCACGGGGTTTTGGTCGTAAAAAAAAATTGAAAAATTTAGGGGATAATAAAAAAAAAAAATATATATATATATATATATATATATATATATATATATATAAAATATAGTTAAAAATTCGACCAAAACCCTTGTTTAAGTATGGCTTGGTATTTATATTTCATGATGTTTAAAGAAGCCAAGGTTGTTCCACATGTTCATTACCATTGAACATGAAATCCTACGAGTTCGGGGAACTCAATAGTAGGTCACCTGTACCAAAACGGGTGTAAACCGTGAGAGAGCGGTGATTGCATAGCGTGATTGTGACCGAATCACGTGCCAGATCAAAAATTTTTGGTTACTTGGTATAGCATACTTCCGAAACTATATCATTTTATTATTGCATCATTTAAATGATGTGATACTGTGGGAAGAGGAGCCTTGAGCTTCACCAGTGCTGTCCTTTTTAGGAGCAATAGCTACGTGCTTGTGTTTACTTAGACAACACAACCCATAGCCAAAAGCTATGGAACCCGAAGGTTTTCGGGATTTTTCAAAACCGGTGTCAAGTGAAATAGATTGGCACTTCCGAGTGATTCAGATCCACTCATTAAGGAAGTAAAGTCTTCCGACCGTCCTATTTGGTACGTATACCTCTTAAGCGTGCCATTTCATTACCCATCATATCACGATGAGGTACCGTTAGAGGAGAAAGTCTTGAACTTTCAAAACACGTTCATTATTTTAAATGTGAAATCCTACATGAACATTCAGTTCATACGTAGGTCACTTGTACAAAAATGGGTGTCAATCGTATGAACGGTGATTGGATCGTGTGGTCGAAGCCGGGCCATACGCTAGATCGAAAACTTATACAGGGCGGTCTTCATTGTTTTTCCTAACAAGGACAATGTATGCGCTCGACCACCTTTTATGACCATACAGGATGAATCCACTCCATCCTAAAAGGAGTCAAGTCTCCCGAACGACACACTTACTGATTTATTTCAGAAGATGTAGTCCAGACCAGTTGTAGGGTGACGAAAAACCTTGAAAAGTCATTGCTAAAATTGACTGGAAATCTACCAGGCCTCAACATCAAACAGGGAAACTGGTAGTCAAAGCTTATCTCAATGAGGGAGATTTGCTAGCCAAATGGGAAGCGCACCATGATACACAAAATGTCAGTGATTGATCAGATTCCCAGTGGATAACCTCCGGAAAGGTAAGATATCAGCTTTTAAGCCTGATGAACTTCAATCTTCATGATTGACCTAACGGATTAGACGGTTACCTCATAACCGTCGATGATATCCGGACGTAATGTGTATCCTCCTAAGCACATTATTTTCTTACCGACATCTCGCGATGTTAGGTACTGTGGGAGGCTTGGCTTGACCAATTGCGGGGTAGCCCGTGCGTTCTCTTGGCACATGTGTTCGATTGCTTATTCCTTGGTGCTAGGTTCCCACTTAATTCCCGGATTCTTTGAAGATTTATATTATGATCGAGATTCTCTACTTCATCATTATGAAGATTATTTTCGAGTTCTATTGCTTGAGGACAAGCAAAACTCTAGTGTGGGGTGGTTTGATATCGCGTATTTTATACACATTTTCATTAGCGATATCGGTCACATTTTGGTCCATTCGGATACGATTTGGCGGTTATATTGATCATATTGAGATTTGTTCGAGTTTGAAAAGCTAAGTGTTGAAACATGGTGTTTTATGGAGTTTATGAGGCGTTTTGTTAGTTTGTTATTGCTAAAGGCGCACCGAGGATGAAAACGTTAAGTATTTATCGGGTATATTGGGTTTTGAGTGAAGAAAGAGTGTAAAAAGTCGAAGGAACCAGACGCAGTGTATCGTCGCGGCGCGGAAAGGGGCCTCGCGGCGCGACATAGTACTAGTTTCCAGATCAGAAAGTGAGTTAAGAAGGTAATTATTTTATGAGTATCTCCGCGGCGCGACCAATAACGTCGCGGCGCGACACCTCTGGCGGTTCAGCTATTTTGGCAAGTATAAAAGGCCCGAATTTAACCCTAAATAATTCATTATCGTATCCAGACGAATTCCAGCCACTTTTTGACGAACTTAGGTGATTTTTGGGGATCTTCAAGGTCATTCTAAGGTACCAATCATTCCGGGAACAAGTCTCGATTCGTTTATCTTTCAGGATTCAATCTTTGATTAGGTTTATTCTTTTGTTATCAACAATGAATTTCTCTATTTCTTTGATTGTTATTTTGGTTTTAGCCATGATTGTAGGCTAAGCTTTTAATGTTTGTCTAGACTGAATATTTGCAAGTGTTTGGATGAAACCTTGATGTTTTATTAATTGATGCATGATAATTATGAGTTTTGATTAAGAACCATTCTTGTGGGTGTTGATTATTATTACTAGGTTGATTAGTGAATCTTGTTTGAACAAAGGGAACCCTGTTTCAATTTAGTGATCTAATTTCCAATTGATTTGTCTTAACCGATTGGGTGCTTACTGGACCAAGGGGGTAAACCGGGCAACGTAATTGAACAAAATAGGGGTGAATTGTGTGGAGCGAACGCGTAACCAATTGAATCTTAATCTTATAATTAGCTAGTTACTAAGTCACAAACGAAAGATGGTATTTGGTGAAAGGGAACCCTAAGCCAATTAATCCTAGTTTGACGTGTTTGCTAAAAGAGAACTCTGGGTAAACCGACTCTGTAATTGCGTGCATTAATTAATAGAACTAGTGCTTAATAACAAATCATCCAACACTGCGAATAGGATATCTAGGCGAACATTCTTTTATCCATTGAATTCAAATATCTTTACTTTTCCGTTGAGTCTGCATTTCTTTTACTTAAACTTAAAAACACAAAAATATTGTCTTTTACTTTTTAAAGCTATCTTGATTTGGCTAATCGTTAAATAGCCGCAAAACAAACTATCTCGTACTTTCAATTTTCATAGTTTAACTTAGTTTACTTTTATTTGCAAACTTAATTCTCACGTTAATACTGTCCTTGGAACGATACTTGGAATTACCATTTTTATACTATTGCACGATCGGGTACACTGCCCGTAAGTGTGTAGTAATCTTTAACCAGGCATATTTCCAAAGATAATTTATATACTAGATTTCACACATCAGGGTTGTTTCTCAATTTATGTCCTTTCCAAGGTAACAATAATTTCGGTGTTAACACCTAGTTTTATCGTTCATAAATATGTATAAAGATGATTTTGAATTCATTTATTTGAAAATTTTTAAAAATTTTACTAGAATTGGGTAGTCAGTATATAAGACTTGGGCTGTTCTTTATTATCAGAGAGCACTAGATTCTAATACAACTACTGCGTTACTACTATTTTTAATGGTAACCAAGTGTATAAGTTTAAAATTTTAAAAATCCAAAAGAATTTAACCCCTTCCCACACTTAAGATCTTACAATGCCCTCATTTGCAAGAAATCAGCAACAATTTAAATTATTGAGGGTGATTAGCGTAGAAAAATGATTAAATTTTACCAAAGTTTCCATATATATTGGCGTTTGTTTGTTGAATGATAAATGGTGCACATCATTTGTTCATTCCATCTTGTTGTTACATCACATTTGTTTTTCGTTTTGTCGTCAAAATTAGTAGCTTTTGCTGAACTTAATGCCAGTCTTTAATGTGATGATAAATGGTGCACATCACATTTATTTTTATATAAAAGTCTTTTAACTAATAAAACATAAATTAAATAAATTTTTAAAAATTTTCTTTTCCTTGTTATTTAGGTCGAGGTCGTTTCGGATCATTGTCCTAGTCCGTCCCTCGACAAAATTTTAAAAATTTGTTATTTCAAAGCGTTGTTTTAAAAGCAAAGATTTTTGAGTTTTTTAAATGTTTTTGACTTACTTTAATTCAATAAGATTAAAAATAATGATAATAAAAGTTCTCATCCCTCCTTTGGGTAGAGCAATTTCTGTTCAACGACCTAGTTTTCAACTCATGACGAATTTTAAATATCAAATTTTTAACTTAATGAAATAAAGTAAATTTTTGTTTTTAAATTCACACCAAACTTAAATTTAAAATGCATAAAATTAAAAATTCATATTATTAAAATTAAAAATTCATACCAAATTTATATTATATTTTTATTTTTATACATACAAACTTATATTAAAAATATTAATTTTTCAAATATTTACAAACTTAAATATATTGATTTTAAAAAGTTTACAATATTAATTTAATATTTATATATTAATTTTAAAAACAAAGTAAAAATTAAAAATTAAAAATCTTTTTGGTCTTTTATCCCACTTTAATCAATCAAATATTATCAAAAATATACGCCCCTCTTTTTGGTAAAGTAATTTGGGTTACATAACCTAGTTTTACTCCTGACGAATTTTTGAAATATTTTGGATTGATTGATTAAAGATATTTATACCTTAAGAATAAACGGTAAATTTCGCAGTGATGTAATAAATTTTTGTATGATATCAATAATTTCGGTTACACATACCTAATTTTATTGAATACCAATTTAATACTTTATAGCGAGCGATTTAGCGTTTATTATCAAAAGGTTAAAAGCAATAAAAATAAAAATAAAAACTAAACATACTTACCTGTGAGAAAAAATTCTCAGAGACCTGCTTTAGCCGACTCATAAGAGAGTCGTGTGATTTGGTTCTCCATAGCTACGTAAGCATAACCTCGATTCTTTAATATCTTTTCTTCTAAACATATGAACGGTCCTTCTCTGCATAGAGTAACAAATTCGGTATTTGAATATGTTTGATTATTTGAACATTTACCTTCGTGTGCCCATTTTCCGCATTTGTAACATCTTTCAAGGTGTCGTGCTCTTCTTTTTGTTGCAGATTTTGATTTTCCTTTTCCAAAATGTATTTTATGATGATCTTTCCTGAGTTCTTTTCTTACTCCGTTCATTTTTTCTCTAATGAATGATACCAGTTCACTCGGAAGTGTGTCATTATTACGTTTAGTAATCATAGCGTGTAGCATTATACCATGGTTCAGATCAAAGGAATTCTTCATCTCGTAAAACCTAAAAAAATAAAAATTCAGAATGGAGGGAGAAGACTAGTTCTTTAGGGTCTGTTAGGGAAAGACCATTCGGATTCCATTCTCGAAAACTACACGAAAACAGAATTTCTAACTCTAACAGAAATACATATTACCCTAAAAAGATTCGATTCTCCCCACACTTAGTTAGCTGTGGTATCGAAATTGTGATTAACTTCATTGTCAACTTTCATCGGACTATCTATGTAATGTTTTACTCTGTGACCATTAACTTTAAATTCAATCCCATTTGAATTTATTAATTCTGCTGTTCTGTACGGGAAAACTCTTTTGACTATGAATGGTCCAGACCATCTTGGTTTCAATTTTCCAGGAAATAGCTTAAATCGTGAATTGAAAAGAAGAACTCTGTCTCCTTACTTAAATTCTTTTGAACTTCTGATTCTTTTATCATGCCATTTCTTCATTCTTTCTTTATAGATTAACGAATTTTCATATGCTTCATGTCTTAATTATTCTAATTCGTTTAGCTGACTTAACCGTAGACGTCCAGCTTCATGTAAATCAAGATTACATGTCTTCAAAACCCAAAATGCTTTGTGTTCAATTTTTACTGGAAGGTGACATGCTTTTCCGTAAACGAGTCTAAAAGGTGTGGTTCCAATTGGAGTTTTGTAGGCTGTTCTAAAAGCCCAGAGTGTATCCTCCAATTTCATGGACCATTCCTTCGGATTTGATCCTACGGTTTTCTCTAGAATACGTTTTAAATCTCGGTTGGTATTTTCAACTTGTCCACTTGTTTATGGATGATAAGCGGTTGAGATTTTATGAGTTACTCCATATCATTTAAGAACTTTCTCAAGTTGATTATTACAAAAATGAGTACCCCGATCACTTATTAAAGCTTTCGGTGTTCCAAACCTTGCAAAAAGACGTTTTAAAAAGTTAACTACAACTCGTGCATCGTTAGTCGGGAGAGCATGTGCTTCAGCCCATTTAGATACATAATCAATGGCAACGAGAATGTAGAGATTATTATGAGATTTTGGAAATGGACCCATAAAGTCAATACCCCAAATGTCAAAATACTTCACATACTTGAATGATATTTTGTGGCATTTCATCACGTTGACTTATTTTTCTGGCCCTTTGACAAGCATAACAGGATTTGCAAAGATGGTGTGCGTCTTTGAAAATTGTAGGCCAATAGAATCCAGCATCGTAAACTTTTCTTGCTGTGAGTTGGGGCTCATAATGTCCTCCTGTTGGTCCCGTGTGACAATGGTTTAAGATTTGACTGGCTTCATCCTTGAATACACATCGGCGTATTATTCCATCGGGACAACTTTTAAACAAATGTGGATCTTCCCAAAAAGAGTGTTTTATATCACTGAAGAATTTCTTTCGTTTTTGGTATGACAATCCTTTTTCAAGGAATCCACATACTAAATAGTTTGCATAGTCTACAAACCATGGAATTTCATTATAATCTATCTTCAATAGATATTCATCAGGAAAGTTGTCTTGTATGGCCGATTCATTTAGAACTTCTAATTCAGGATTTTCAAGACGAGAAAGATGATCAGCGGCGAGATTTTCTACTCCCTTTTTGTCTCGGATTTCAATATCGAACTCTTATAAGAGTAAGATCCAACGGATTAATCGTGGTTTGGCATCTTTTTTGGAAAATAAATATCTAAGAGCAGAATGGTCGGTATAGACCACCGTTTTTGCTAGAACGAGATATGAACGAAATTTGTCAAAATTTGACGCAAGGAGTTCTTTTTCAGTAGTTGTGTAGTTCATTTGTGCTCCTTGTAACGTCTTACTAGTGTAATAAATAGGTTGAAATTGTTTTTCAATCCTTTGTCCTAAAACGGCTCCCATTGCAAAATCACTTGCATCGCACATAAGTTTAAACGGTAGATTCCAATTTGACGCATTAGTGAGTTTTTCTTTAAGAATATTAAAAGATTTTATGCATTCATCCGAAAAGATGAATGGAGCATCCTTTTCTAGGATTTTATTCATAGGAGTGGCAATTTTAGAAAAATCTTTTATGAAACGTCGCTAAAAACCGGCATGCCCTAGAAAACTCCTAACTCCTCTAACATTGGTGGGATGTGGAAGTTTAGCAATTACATCTACTTTAGCTCTATCCACTTCAATTCCTTCCTTTGAAATTTTATGACCAAGAACGATGCCTTCTTTAACCATGAAATGGCATTTCTCCCAATTAAGTACTAGATTTGATTATTCGCATCTAATAAGCGTTCGTTCAAGATTAACTAGACATGATTCAAATGTATCACCGAAGACTGAAAAATCATCCATGAAAACTTCCATGCATTCTTCTATCATGTCGTGAAAAATCGCCATCATGCACCTTTGAAAGGTTGCAGGGGCGTTGCAAAGTCCAAATGGCATGCGATTTTAAGCAAAAGTACCATAAGGGCACGTGAACGTGGTTTTCTCTTGATCCTCGGGTGCTATTGGAATTTGAAAATATCCGAAAAAACCATCAAGAAAACAATAGTAACTATTTCCGGCTAATCTTTCCAACATTTGATCAATGAAAGGTAAGGGAAAGTGATCTTTTCTGGTGGCGTCATTTAATTTTCTATAATCAATATAAACACACCATCCTATTACAGTCCTAGTAGGAATAAGCTCATTTTTCTCATTTGTGATGACAGTCATGCCACCCTTCTTAGGTACGCATTGAACTGGGCTTACCCATGGACTATCAGAAATTGGATAAATTAAACCTGCATCAAGCAGTTTAATAATTTCTTTCTTAACAACATCTTACATATTAGGATTTAGTCTTCATTGGCGTTGCACATACGTTTTATGACCTTCTTCCATAAGGATTTTATGTGTGCAATACGAAGGACTTATTCCTTTAATATCATGAATCTTCCATGCAATGGCTGGTTTATGAGCTTTCAACACAGAAATGAGTTGTGATTTCTCATTTTCAGTAAGAGAAGACGATATTATTACAGGTAATTCAGATTCACCATGTAAATAAGCGTATTCCAAATGGTTTGGAAGTGGCTTTAACTCTAATGTCGGTGGTTCTTCTATCGATGATTTGTATCGATATCTGTCTTCTTCTTTTAGCATTTGAATTTCTTCTATTGTTGGTTCATATCCATTAACCATGAGTGTAGCTAATATTTCAGCTTCATCAATTGGTTTAGTTCCTTCTCCTAAAGAACATTCTCCTGTTCCTTGTAATTCTGGAAATTCTTCTAATAATTCTGCATGTGAATCTATAGTTTGAATATAATAACATGTATCATCTGCAGATTGCGGTTATTGCATGGCTCTATCAACAGAAAAGGTAACACTCTCGTCCTCTATACTTAGGGTCAGTTTCTTACCGAACACGTCTATTATTGCTTTAGCCGTGTTTAAGAATGGTCTTCCTAATATGAGAGGAACTCGAGAATCTTCTTCCATATCCAGAATAACAAAATCTACTGGAAATACTAGAGTACCAACTTTAACTAGCATGTTTTCTATTATCCCTCTAGGATATTTTACTGATCGATCGGCTAGTTGTATGCTTATTTTTGTTAGTTTCAATTCTCCAAGGTCTAGTTTAGCGTATAATGAATACGGCATTAAATTTATACTAGCACCTAAGTCTGCCAATGCTTCTATTGAACTAAGATTACCCAGAAAACATGGAATTGTGAAACTTCCTGGATCAGATAATTTTTCTGGTATTTTATTCAACAGCACTGCAGAACAATTAGCATTCATTGTGACAGCCGAACGTTCTTCCATTTTCTTTCTATTTGTGATTAGATCTTTCAAGAATTTGGCATATCTAGGCATTCCTGAAATCACATCAATGAAAGAAAGATTGACATTTATCTGTTTAAACATATCCAAAAATTTGGATTGCTCAGATTCAAGTCTTTCTTTTCTCATTTTACTCGGGTAAGGAAGTGGTGGTTGGTATGGTTTAACATAAGGTTTAGCCTTAACTGTGTTATCTTCATTAACCTTTTCAACTACCGGTTCTGTTTCCTTATCTTGCTCAGGTTGTGGTTCTTGTGGAATAGGAATAGCGTCATCAGAAATTACAGGCATTTCAGGTGGTTTAAGTGTAATACCACTTCTTGTGGTAATGGCTTTAGCTGTTTCATTCCGGGGGTTAGCATTTGTATCACTAGGTAGACTTCCCGATTTTCTTTCACCTATCAACCTTGCTAGGTTGCTCACTTCTTGTTCCAAATTTTGAATAGAAGCTTGTTGATTTCTAAATGCTTGAGCATTTTTTTCATTGGTTTGTTTCTGAGATGTGAAAAATTGCGTTTGAGATTCAACTAGCTTCGACATCATATCTTCTAAATTTGGCTTTTTATCATAGGTTTGTGGTGGTTTGTTTTGAAAAATAGGTCTTTGCTGATTGTAAGTATTATTGGATACTTGTTGATTACTAGGACCTTGTTGGTTGTTGTATGGAACATTTCGGTTATAATTCTGGTTTTGATTGTAAATTGGTCTTGGAGGTTGATAATTATTCTGATAATTATTTCCAGGCCTTTGGTTCATGTATGAAACATTCTCTCTTTGTTCCATTGTTTGTTCAATACTGAGACAATCTTTTGTCAAATGTGGTCCTCCACACTGCTCACAACTAATTCTTATTGAGTGAATATCTTTAGTCATATTTTCCATTCGTCTCTCGACAGCATCTATCTTTGCGGAAATGGAATCTAAGTCATGGCTAGAATCGGCTCTAGCTGCTTTAGATGATCTAACGATATCTTTTTCTTGGTGCCACTCATGTGAGTGGGAAGCAGTGTTATCAATAATTTTGTAAGCTTCAGTTGCGGTTTTCTTCATAATGGAACCACCAGCTGCTATATCTATGTCTTTTCGTGTAGTGATGTCGCATCCTTGGTAGAATATTTGTACTATTTGATAAGTGTCCAAACCATGTTGCGGACATCCTCTTAATAACTTTCCAAATCTTGTCCACGCTTCATATAGAGTTTCATTTGGCTTTTGTGTGAACATAACAATTTCTCCTTGAAGTCTTACGGCTTTAGATGCCGGAAAGAATTGTTTAAGAAAATTTTCAACTAAAACGTCCCATGTATCAATCGCCCCTTCAAGTAACTATTCTAACCAATCTTTGGCTTCTCCCTTCAAAGTCCAGGGAAATAACATGAGATATATCTGTTCATCCTCCACTTCTCGAATTTTAAATAGAGTACAAATCCTATTAAAGGTACGAAGATGTTCGTTTGGATCTTCCTTCGGCGCACCACTAAATTGGC
The DNA here is from genome assembly GCF_046630445.1 of Rutidosis leptorrhynchoides. Taxonomy (NCBI): domain Eukaryota; kingdom Viridiplantae; phylum Streptophyta; class Magnoliopsida; order Asterales; family Asteraceae; genus Rutidosis; species Rutidosis leptorrhynchoides. The sequence continues at coordinate 115,323,867 of NC_092334.1, forward strand.
ATTGATTAGTCACCATGTGTAGGATTTTTCCTTTGATTTCATAATCTGACGCATTAATGTCTGGTTGAGTAATTGCATGACCTTGGCCAGTGCGTTTAGCTCTCATTCGATCTTCCATACTTAGAGGTTCCAGATTTTCCATGATTGAATATGTTGAATCTGAATCACTAGAGGATTCTGATTTAATGGTTTGTTCCTCGACAATTTCTGTTTGAATGATTGGTGGTTCCGGAGGAAAGATTAATGGTTCAGGATCTCTGAATTGTCCCTGAATATCCTCCGGATTCTCAATTGTGTGGTCGGGTTCAAAAAATAGATTATCGGAAATTTGAATTGGAGTACTTGGTCGACTGGATGACGATTCTAAAGAAAAATCAACGGCGACAATATTGGCTAGATGTCTTGATCGAGTTGCAGGTGGTGAACGTATAAAAGGTGGTGAACGTTTTGCTCGGTGCATTCACTGAATATCCTATTAGTTATAAAAATAAAAAATTATATAAGTTATCAAATTAATAGAATTTTTTGATTTTGCCCACGTTTCGAATAGCCAATAGATGCAGCAGGTAGCCAGGACCCTTTAAATCGGAAGCCCACAACTCGCCACTAACAAATCCAACTATTACTACGAACCAGAAAATTTTGGATGTCTATCAATTTAACCGGTTAAAATAATTTTTTCGTTTTGAAATATTAGAGAAGAAATAGAAAAAAATTCTAAGTCCTAAAAACTAGAGCGGCGAGAAATAAGGAAAAAAAAAGAACGCGTCGGAAAACGTCGAAAAATAAAAGGTCGAAAAATAATAAAAAGAACGTAGCGCGTCGAAACTTAAAAGTTTAAAAACTAAGAATTAAAAGTTGCGTCTAAAAATATTAAAGCTTAAAAGAAATACTATATCCAAAACGGAAATAACTTAAAGAGTACTAAAATCTAAAAACGGCGTCGCAAAATTCTAAAGCACCTAAATCTTAGTCTAAAGAAAAAGTACTTAAGTGATTTTACGGCAAAGCCTAAGAGTCTAGAAATAAAAATAACTACGGCAAATACTAAATTAAAAAAGTAATTACGAGCGAAAAATATACAACTTATGATTAAACGACTAAAAAGATACGAAAATATAAAAATAAAACTTAAAGTTTATAAAAATACAATTTTTATAAAAATATTATTTTTATATTATTTATATAAAAGTATTAGTTTTATATATTTAATAAACTAAATTTAAAACTTAAAATACAAAATAAAAACTAAAAACTAAAATAATTAATATTATAATTAACCCTAATTAGGGTTTTTTAATAATAATAATCATAATTACTCCGTAATTAATGCAGTAGGTCAAAGGTATCAGGCGTGTCAGAACTTCTCATGCGGTTGCATGAGTTTTAGCCTTCGAGTTCATGTGATCGCATGGCCCAAATATTCAGCTCACAAATTGGGCTGCTACAGTGTAGCCCGATTACTTATTTTTTTTTATGTTTTAAATTTTCTGTTTTATAAATATATAAAGTATTTATATAAAATAAATAAAAACTTATATTTTTACAAAAAAAACTACCTATTAGTTTTTGTAACTAAAAGAAAATACAAACTTTTTAATTTTTTTATATTTTGAACAACTCTTAAAAAATATATATATTTTTTTCTTTTTTTATATTTTTGTATTTTTTTATTTAAAACGTATTTTTACAAAAGCGTATTTTTACAAAAGTAAACTAAGACTTAAAAAAATCTTTTTTTTTATATATAGCGTTGCGCTTCCGACGTTTAAGCAGTTCCCCGGCAGCGGCGCCAAAAATACTTGATGTTAAAGCGAAGGGGTATAAAATACTATTAAATTTTACAAGGAAATACTATTAAATACGATATAATTTTACACAAGTTATTTATTTATTTATAGAGTAGATATACCTAAACCTTGCTACAACACTTATAGGCAGTGTACCTAATCGTACAGTAGTGTAGTTTTTAGTAAGTCCGGTTCGTCCACAGGGAACTAGCCAAGTTTAACGCTATATTTTTTTAAAACTATATTTGTAAAAATATAAATATATATATATATATATATATATATATATATATATATATATATATATATATATATATAAGTAGTATTATTATTATTATTATAAAAGGGGGTTTTTACCGTTTAATGACCGGTTTGTCGATTTTAAAACTTTAGTCGCAGTTAAAACCTAATGTAAAATATTAAATATATAAAAGACTTAATTTAAAGCGTAAAGTAAATGACAATAATTAAAGTGCGATAAATAAAAGTGCGATAAATAAAATGACAATAAATAAAATTGCGATAATTAAAAAGTACTATAATTAAAATGACAATAAATAAAATTGCGATAATTAAAAAGTACGATAATTAAAATGACAATAAATAAAATGACAGTAAATAAAAGTGCGATAATTAAAAGTGCAATTAAATATGAAATAAAGGAATTATGCTTATTTAAACTTCCGTAATCATGACGTTTGACGTGTTGATTTTAGTTTATTACCATGGGTTAATTGTCCTCTGTCCTGGATTATTCAATATGTCCGTCTGGTTTTCGTCCATAACAGTCCATCAGTCATAAATATAAAGTGCGAGTATCCTCGTCAAATTATCCTTATATTCGAAGTCAAATATTCTAACTAATTAGGGACTTAAACTATAATTACACCAAGTGTCCTTGTATATAATTCACCCCTGTTTTAATAAGTCTATTAACTATTAATTTATTCCCGTGTCCGGTTAAATGAACGATTATTTGTACTTATAAATATCCCGCCCATTGTGTCCGATCGAGTGTATGTGGTTATTTATAGGTACGTCCAATTGTAAATCTTTATATTAAATTAACAAACTATCATTTAATTAAACAAATATAAAGCCCATTAATATCCCATAGTTTAATTTCCACAAGTGTCGTTCTTTGGTCCAAACCCCAATTATGGTACAAAGCCCAATTACCCCGTCTTTAATATTTAGCCCAACATCATGATTACTTCAATTTAAATAAGCATAATAATAACTTAGCTACGAGACATTAATTTAAAAAGATTGAACATAACTTACAATGATTAATAATAGCGTAGCGTTACACGGACAGAATTTCGATTTACACACTTACAACATTCGCTAACATACCCTTATTATTATTAAAATTAAAATTTAAATTAAAATTATAATATATATATATGTATATATATATATATATATATATATATATATATATATATATATATATATATATATATATATATATCTACGTTTGAGAGATAGGAAAGAAAAAGATGTGTTAACATTCGACCAAAACTGCGAAATTTATAGGACCTGGCCAGATTTTTTGCTCCATGCGATCGCATGGATTTTGGTCTTGCTGGCCATGCAATCGCATGGCCTGGAATTCCAGCTCACACTCAATTGTTTGCTTCTTGCCGACAGTTTTATTAAATAATATAATATATAAATAATTTTAATAATTAATTATATATTCTATTATATTCATGTGCATAGTTGACTTGTAATTTTTAGTCCGTTGCGTCGAGCGTTGAGAGTTGACTCTGGTCCCGGTTCTGGATTTTTGAACGTCCTTTCGTACTATTTAATATCTTGTACTTTGCGTTTTGCGTCTTGTACTCTTGTAATTTTGAGACGTTTCTCATCAATAATTTGAACCACTTTGATTGTACTTTGCACTTTTTAGCTTTTTGATCGTTTGCGTCTTCAAATCGTCGAATCTGTCTTTTGTCTTCACCTTTTATTATTTAAACGAATATCACTTGTAAATAGAACAATTGCAACTAAAAGTTTGTCTTTCTTGAGGGATAATGCTATGAAATATATGTTTGATTTTAGCATTATCAGTGAATCATTAGAATTTGGTCGAGGCTAAATGAATGTATGAACACAGTTTAAGATTCTTGAGATTCAACTTACAAACTTTGCTTATCGTGTCGGGAATATATAAAGATTAAAGTTTAAATTTGGTCGGAAATTTCCGGGTTGTCACAGTACCTACCCGTTAAAGAAATTTCGTCCCGAAATTTGATTGGGATGGTCATGGCTGAAAATAAGTATGTTTTCATGACGCATATAAGCTGAAGATTAGGGTTTTATCATCATTGAGTAATATGGATAAAACCATTTGATTTTGTGAAGAGTACGAGTGAAGCTATTACCAAAAGAGTGAAATGAGTAGGTATAGATTCGTCATATCTTTTGACGTAGATAGGATTGATTTTTCCAGTTTAAGAGATTTGGAGGAAATCTTCGTGATAAGATTTGATTCTCCGGTAACCAAGGGAATTAGGATCTGCTTTAAATGCGATTGTCCATTTTGATTGCTCTGCTGGAGATTTTTCCTATAAATCCACCTCCTTCAATCCCTTACCACTCACACCTTCTATTCTTTCTCCCTCAACTCATATTTTAAAGTATTCGTCAATATGCTCCATCCAGTTCTGATTCTCGATATACTTCTAACTTTCATATCGGTCTTTCTTCTTTTTCATCTACCGCCGGACGAATCTATTTACTTCTACTATACTCTTGGGTTTATAGTGTTTCTAGTTCTCCCGTGTCTTTATATTGCCATATGCATCGACATATACAGTTTATAATTTCTGGGTGATTGTTGGGTTTTATATCTTCCCTGATGTCCCTGCTTCTGTCTTCTATAATCATTGTCATCTCCAATTAATGCTCTCTTTTATTTGCTGCGATTTATATCCCAAATTTCTGTTTCGGAGCTTTGTCCTTTCGTTTCTTCTTCTTACGATTAAGCACAGCTTGTAATGGTACAGAATTCGCAGATATGAATTTCGAAATGAACATTGTTAATGTTCTAGGAAGGAAATTGTAATGGCACGATCTTGGCTTGTCAAATTACCAGAATACCTCGGAAAAAAGCCGAATCATCAAGAAATATTTTCTTGATATTTTAGAGGTTAAATAGAATACAAGAGTCGTATAACATGGCACATGATGATGTTATGATCTGTGAATCATCACATTCCATTTAGAACTCAGCATGACTCACTGTAATATAATCACGTTGATCAAGTGTCATTATATTATACTAACTCATGCTTCAGCTCCCAACACAACTTCAAAAAAAAAATTCCTATTTTAAACTCGAATCTTTAAGAATTTAGAAACTAAAATAGTTTCTTTTATGATGTAATACAGATAGCGTGAAGAGGTAAATGATTTCAGATAAGAATAATTAAGAAAATATCTTCAGAAATATGGAGGATATTTATAATGAAAGATACGATGATATCTTAGAATTTCTAATATCAGAGGATGATGAAGAATATTGTCCGCAGGGGTTTAGAGTCAGGAGCAAGGTATTCGTTAATGACTTCAGCAGGTACTGAATCATTTGGATTATTTGAAGTTAGGTTCAGTCTTTGTGATTTGTCCACAGCCTCCTTCATACTTTCCTCAATCCGGTTTCCAATTCCAAGACTTCTCTTTTTCTGCGCTTTGCCAGCACACTTCTTCATTATCATCAAACTTTTACTGTTAAAGTCGTTTATAGTTTTTACTGCTTCATCAGCATTTTTCCATTTTCGGAGAACCAATTCATAGTTCGGAGTGTTTTTCAGAAAATTCACATTCAAATTAAGTCCAGAAGATAGACGTTATATATACACATATAACTGTTGGCGTAGACATACTGCGAGATTTCAAAATACTGATTGCTAATTCCCAATGATTCGTATGGCAATTCTCGTTACAAGATGCGAATGAGTAAATGATGGGGTTCGGTAATTATAATGATTCTTCGGAAGGTCAAAGATCAGTGAAGTTGTGATTAAGTTTATTGCTAATGTGGTGAAACATGAAAGGTTCCCAGTAACAATAAAAGAGCACGCATATATATCAGGGTTATAATAAGGTTGCGTCGAATGAAGAGTCGAAGTTGACTTGTTGGAGCTGTGACAAAACTGACTACTTTGGAAAGGAATTGAAAAGTCATTTTTGCTAATAAATGCCAAAGGATCTGACACATATCTGTATTGAATTATGACTTTAGTTTCGAGAGATTTTTAAGTACATAACTGTGGATAATATGTGGTTGAATCATCATCTCAATTGCTCATTATTTGAAGTGTCTTCAGAAATTTTCGAAGGGTTTGAACACAGATTGTAATCGTTAATATACATTTGATGTTTTAACACAGTTTTGAAGTCAAAGTATAGCATTGAAAGATGTAAGAATCTAAAAGTGATGGTACCGGTTATATTTCGTATTGAATTCTGACCAGTTATATTTCGTATTGAATTCTGAGGTTTCAAAATCAGAATATGTAATTGGGTTTGAATGAGTATGGTTGTTTTGATTTATATAAAGGAGTGTATATTATTGTGAAAGTAGGAAGTATAGTTGATAATTTACTTAATCTGATTCGAAGAATGTAATATATTAATTGTGAATATATATATATATATATATATATCTCTCGGGTATTACCTACCCGTTAAAAAATTTTACAATTAATATTTTGTACATAAGAATTTTATTACAGTATTTATGAAAATATATATGTATATATTCTCCTCAGATGTAACATAGATTTTAATGAGTTAATACTAAATTAAACTCATTCGATTTACGGTTGGAACTAGAATTGAATAATCCCTTGAAGGCTTTAGAGATTACATAAGTATTTCTTCAACAATGTTGAAATTATGAATCAATACTTCGTTAATTGTTGAGATGTGATGTTGGTTTTCGTTAAATTCTTATGAACTTCATAAAGTACGAATGATGTTATCTAAAAAGTTTCGGTTACATCGATGATGAAAGTGTAAAATCAAATATATACATAATTTATTAGGATTTGGAATTTGTTGAATTGAGACAGAGATTATAGTTAACGATGGTTAAGTTGCGGGCGAAGGACGTACATTATTGCATATTTGTAATATGAATTAATCGAGTAGTTAAGATTCACACACAGTAGCTTAGCACGGAAAGATTTATTTTTATTTCAAAATATATATATATATAACTTCTTCAGAGGGAATGAGTTAATTCTTCATAACTCGTTGATACAATATACGCGTTATTGATTCGTAATGATGTCCACAGTGGTTCTTGAACTGATGGAGTTTGTGATGTTATAGGTGTTGTTGATTCTGATGTTGACTGTACTGACGATGCTGGTGACGTTGACGGTACTGTTGATGCTGTTGGTAAAACAAGTTTAGCTTGTTAATCATACACCATTTTTGTCAGGGTTTCTACTCTTCCTTCTATCATTTTGGTTCGCTTAACTGATTTATGGTTAGGACTAGTTTAGATCATCTCTAAGACTTTAGAGATTACATAATCGCCGCAGAATGTTTCTCCAATGAAGTTATGAATTAATACTTCGTCAGTTATTGTTGTTGGTACTCCTTGGTATCTATGGTGTGTATGACGTTGATGCTCGTGGGACAGATTGTGAAGTTTGAGGCTTACGACGCGGTTGTGGTTGGAGGTGGTAATGGTACTGTTGGCGTTGATGATGGTGGTACTGGTTATGCTGCTGATGCTGCTGCTAGTGTTTGTAATCTTCGCACCATATCCTCCAAAGCCACTACCCAAGCGCGAAGCTCGTTGACTTCTTCTATTACATCGGGGTGATTGTTGATTCGGACCAGCGAATAAATAAAATCTAAAATTTGATGTAGTATATAATCATAACGAGATACTCTGAAAATGAGAGAGAAAATGGTGTTTCGGACAGGTTCGCTGGTAAGTGCTCCAGGTTCTTCGTCAAGAGGGTAATGTGGTGGATGGAAGGGATCACCTTCTTCTTGTCTCCAATGATTGAGGAGGCTACGAACCCATCCCCAATCTATCCAAAATAGATGATGGCTGATTGGTTGATGCATTTCGGTCACACTGCTTTCAGAGCTTGAGTGAGATTCCATTTCGGAATCCGAGTGACTTGAACTAACGACGAATTCCATTTCGTACGATTGAATAAAGGATTTTTCGATATAAAATGATTTTTCTGGCTATCGGGTGGTATTTTATTTACATAGGATATCTATATATATAGATCAAAAGATTTCGTAGATTACGGAGGAATTTGCGGGATATGTCAGGCAAAGTTTAAAGTAACAGATACGATAAAATATGATTTAGCAGATACGCTAAGATATGAATTTTGTCTATACACTACTCATGCAATTAATGTAGCAAGACGTGTCTAGACTAATAATGATAAGCAGGTAATTTCCTAAGGATGATAAGCAGATGATTTCTGACTAGAAATGATAAGCAAAACTTTTGACATGCAGACACGGTCGAAGTCCAGACTCACTAATGCATCCTAACGACTTATCAGTTAGAAACACTAATGCAGACCTGGTTCGCTAAGACCACCGCTCTGATACCAACTGAAAGGACCCGTTCATATACATTATAAACGATTCACAATAGTTGATTACATCGCGAGGTATTTGACCTCTATATGATACATTTTACAAACATTTGCATTTGTTTTTAAAAGACAAACTTTCTTTACATCGAAAATTGACAGGCATGCTTACTATTTCATAATATCCACAGTCCAACTATAAATTGACTTAATAATAATCTTTGATAAACTCAATGACTCGAATGTAACGTTCTCGAAATATGCTATGAAAGACTCCAAGTAATATCTTGAAAATGAGCAAACGCACAGCGGAAGATTTCTTTCAATCCTGAGAATAAACATGCTTTAAAGTGTCAACCAAAAAGTTGGTGAGTTCATCAGTTTATCATAATCATTCATTTTCATCATTTTAATAGACCACAAGAATTTCATTTCTAGTTCTCATAAATATACGTCCCATGCATAGAGACAAAAAACATTTATATGGTGAACACCTGGTAACCGACCTTAACAAGATGCATATAGAATATCCCCATCATTCCGGGACTCCCTTCGGACATGATAAATTCAAAGTACTAAAGCATCCGGTACTTTGGATGGGGCTTGTTGGGCCCAATAGATCTATCTTTTGGATTCGCGTCAATTAGGTTGTATGTTCCCTAATTCTTAGATTACCAGACTAAAAAGGGGCATATTCGGTTTAATAATCCAACCATAGAATGTAGTTTCGATTACTTGTGTCTATTTTGTAAAACATTTATAAAAGCAGCGCATGTATTCTCAGTCCTAAAAATATATATTGCAAAAGCATTTAAAAAGGGAGCAAATGAAACTCACCATACTGTATTTCGTAGTAAAAATACATATAACATCATTGAACAAGTGCAAGGTTGGCCTCAGATTCACGAACCTAAATTAATTATATATATTTATATGTTGGTTAATATTTGTCTTCACAAATTAGGTCAAGTCATAGTGTACCACAATCCTAATGCTCGAGACTAATATACAAAAGTCAACAAAAGTCAATTTGACTCAAAATGATTTCCAAAATTTATACATGATTATTATATAGTTTAAATATCGTCGTTTTATATTTTTAAATATTTTTAAAAGATTTATTAGAGTAAATATTACAATTCATTTATTAATAATTAAAACTTTATAAAAAAATATACTTTTATATATCTTAAGTAATAAATTTTATAAAGTTCATTTAATATCATAAAGATAATATGATAGTTATTATTAAAGTAATTTTATTACGCGTAGTAAAATATGTTTGTATCACATATTTATTTGATAAAATAATATCTATAATAAAGTAAGTAAAAGTTGTATTATTTTGTAATAATAATAATTATTATTCTATTAATAAAAATATCAATATTTATAATTACTAAAAATGATATTGTGATAAAATGATAATTCTAATTATGATAACTTTAATATTTACGATACTTTTTAATATAAAATTTAAAATAATAATTCTATTTAAAATGATAATAATAATGATATTTTATAATAACAATGACATTTCTATTAAATTGATAATTTTTGTTAAAATGATAGTTTTAATACTAACGATACTTTTAATAATAATAGTAATGATAAAAATAATAAGAATGATAATTTTATCTAAATCAATATCTTATAATATTTGAATTTCATCATGATACTCATACTCATTATTTCCTAATAGTTTCGTTTAATAGCTTTTAATCGTCTTTTATATCGTGTTCATAATACTAATAATAATAATAGTACTCAAAAGAATTAGGTGTTACTAATATTAGTTTTAATTTCAATAATACTAATAATGATAATTACTATGATATTATTAATAATACTAATAACTATTTTAATGATAATAATAATAATAATAATAATAACAATAACAATAACCATTTTTAAATAGTGATATATATATTAATAATGATAATAATAATAATAATAATAATAATAATAATAATAATAATAATAATAATAATAATAATAATAATAATAATAATAATAATAATAATAATAATACTAATTATAACTTTAACGATAATAACGATACTAATAATAATAAAAATAACAACTTTTAATGATAATTCTTTTTATTGATAATGATAATAATAAGATAAAACTAGAACGACGATAATAACGATGATGATAATAATCATTTTTAATAATAATACTAAATTTCAATTGACTATAACTCCAAATCTGTTCATCGAAACCATTCGATATCTAAAGGAAAAGTTCTTAATTTTTCGCTAGCTTTCCAACGACATGCATATATTATACCTTATCTCAACCGCGTATATAACTAATTCAGGATTCAACATAACCTAACTAAAGACAATATCAAAAATACAAGCATGCATAATCCTATATACTCGAGCACTAGTCAGGGATACACAATTAATATATAAAAGTTAAGTTATGAGTGCTCACGTATCAATATTGAGATTCAATATTGCAGGAAAGGTACGTAGACGCAACGGAGATGATAAACACTAAATTGATCTCACGAGCATACCCATAAATCATACTCATCACCTCCATAGCTATAACCCATAATTTTCTTAGCACTATCCTACTCGAAAAATTATTTTGAAATCACGCGAGCGGAACCTCGTCGTAGTATTTTATGTATAATACTAATACTATTTACTCCTAATACTACTAATAATAATCATATGGTTAATAATAATGATAATAATATAAATAATAATAATAATAATAATAATAATAATAATAATAATAATAATAATAATAATAATAATAATAATAATAATAATAATAATAATAATAATAATAATAATAATAATAATAATAAGAGTAGAGGGAGTAATATGCTCAATGTATATGTGTGTGTGTTGTTACCAGCATACGAGCTTAATTTAAAGGATGTGCACCACTTCCCCTCACCATGCGATCGCATGGCTTGGAGTGGTGAGTCCCATGCGATCGCATGAGGACTTTGTCCAGCACTCCATCGACCAATCTCCTTTACCGACACTTTTATTTATTATTATTATTATATATATATTATATTTAATTTATATAATTATCTATATATTATATTATATTTACGTTTATGGAAAAAATGTAATTTTTACTCAAATGCCACGGACGTTGTCACACGACTCATGTCTCGGTTCTGGTTTCTCGAACGCATTCTCGTACACTTAGAAAACTAGCCCTTTACATTTAGTGATATATACCATTATCAAAATTTAGACTTAATCATTGATAACTTATTTTACGAAAAATGTAACTTACATAATCGAGGGTTGTGGTCATTTGCTTTTATAAATCAAAATCTCGTTGTTCAACAAAATACATTTAATAATATTATTTTAAATTAAAACATTTTATGAGTAAAATATTATATTCTATCATTTTGTAAAATATATTTCAGAAATGTAACTTATCTATATTATGAATTTTTATTATTTAGTCTTTCAAACGATGTTTATATTTCAGAGTATAATCGTTTTCATAATAGAAAATATTGTACTATACAACATTTTCTAAACTTTAATAAATATAGTTTAGTAGTACTAGTGTTTACTTTAGCTTCTTAACGTACTAGTTAGCATGTCCAATTATTAGTCTCATCAATAATCGAGTGTTGCTATCGTTTACCTATTTAATCTAAAATCATATATACCTAATATACATAAACATGTCTTAGGACACGTTGTAGGTTATTAGTTCTAACAAACAACATTCCGACTTATGTATATATTCAAATTCATTAGAGGTTTCATTTATATCATAAAATACTATGAAAACTAAAAGATTAACTTATCAAAAGACATGAGACAATCATTGTAAATCATACTCTTGAAAATTAAACAAGAATCTCACTAACCTTTTGACTAACTCTCGTTAATGGACACATTGTCCTTACTTGAAAATCACTTTATCATTATTTTCCGAATATCGTTAAAATGGAAAGGTTTCCTAAATCAAAGTGAACCTCTCAATAGAGACTTGTAATCATCATTCAATGTATCTAATAATTCAATCATTTGATATATCTTCTAATTCCACCGATAATATATTTTGAAACAAATACGTTCACGAAAAGTATTATACGTCTAATATTTTATTAACGTTTTCAAGTTATAATATATACACATATACATACATAATTATATACGTTCATTTAATGGTTCGTGAATCGTTGGAATTTGGTCGAGGCTAAATGAATGTATGAACACAGTTTAAGATTCTTGAGATTCAACTTACAAACTTTGCTTATCGTGTCGGGAATATATAAAGATTAAAGTTTAAATCTGGTCGGAAATTTTTGGGTTGTCACAATATTTTAGAGAGAGAAGAGAAGAAGGTGTGTGTTGAAATGGTGGGATGAAGCCCCCATTTATAGGAAATGCTTGATGGCAAAGTTGTAAATAAATGGCTGAAAAACCCCTGGCAGGCCATTTGGCAAGCCATTTTTCAAGGCCGTTTGCCTAGGCAAGCCGTTTTTTGGTGTCCGTTTGCTAGAAGGCCGTTTTTTCTACTGGCAATTCGTTTGGCAAGCTGTTTTTGCTGGATCGTAACTTCTCTTTCACCGTTTTCGCTCTAGAATCTTCGTTTAAGCTCCGTTTCTGACGATTCTTACGCCCACGCGTTCGTAATTGAATATCCTACAACTTGAGATTAAGTAATTAAACTTTTCCAAAAATTATAAAATAAGTTATTTAAACGCGAGTTAATCGTCTTAGCCTGTTTTGCTCGTTTTTCCTCGTTTTTCATCTGTTTTTAGTGATTCTTGAAACATAGCCTTCGTAATGACATAATCTACCAAATGAAGCAAATAAATGCTTATTTAGATGATAAAGTCAATTACTTTATCATAAATGGGGCTAATATCGGGGGTAAAAACGTGACTTTTTGGTCGATATCAATCGGCGGCTTGTACGCGCCTACTACCACTAGCTGATCGGGCTAGAGTCTACCGATAGTCTTTGTTACCGAATCATCAATACACTTTCCAGATGCACCACATGCATCATTCTGAGCTATATTACACAAACAATAACTATTGAACACAAGCTCTATATTCAAGGTTGACCCATTGAGTCCAAACCTTTTATTCAAGGTCGACTCCTTTCGGTTAAACACTTTGTGCACATAAAAATGCATATAATAATGTAATACGATCAACAACAATATAATCATGTCAGTTTAATCAAGTAGACATAGAAAAAGTAACAACCAGCTATTCTACACTAATATCCAAAAGGATAGTCTCACTCACCTGAAAACCGCAAAACTCATAATTCTAATTTTACCGAGGCTTCTCTTTTTCTTTATTACCTGAGAATATCATATCCTGAGTCAGTACCATATTCTAAATCGGTAACATCATGATATAAAAAGCTAAATAGTCAAGTCCAGCTACAAACATCAAATGGGTTCAGATTGCACCAGACCTAGTCACTGACACCTCACACATGCATGTGAAACTTAACTGAGCGTGTGATCACTTTATCTGAGCGAGTGACTTCTGGTCTGTACGAGTGAGCTAGATTTAAACAATAGCACAACAACATTCTAGTTCGTACGGTTGAACTGTCATCCGTACGGGCAACCACTTGGTATGCACGAGTAACTCATTGTTGCGTGTCAAGTCTCATAAGGTCAAGATTTCAATCGTATGGGTAAGATCAAGATTTCATCCATACGATTGAGGTATCCATCTTGTCCCATAAGGGCTCATCTGCGCAGGTGACATCTCTTTCGTGTGGATGCTAAAGAACAACAATGGCGGTTTGTTTACGAGTTTTAGCACAAAAAATTTGATTCCAACTTGTTTTTGGTCGATCTAGAGGTGAAAGAGTGTCATGCAACATGTATAGGAACTATATCACTCAACAAACCATCAAAACAAGCATCAAATATCACGAATCAATTCAAAATCTACACTTTTACAAAACTTAACTAAACCCAATTTAAAATCATTTAAATTCACATGTTTACCTGATCTTTTGATTCTGTAAAACACAAAGGTTGACTCTATATCATACGAGTATTTACCAGTTATCTGAAACACAATGCAATCGCTATGCAGTCTTAGCGAAGCCCAAATTAAATAATCATATATGTTCTGTGACCTTGTTCACCAAACGAATTCAACTAAGCTGTCAATAATTAATAAACAAATAAGTATTAAATCACTAATAATAACCACTTAATACTAAATTAAGGGTAAAAGGGTAATTATTACTAAGCCCAAAATGAGGTTGTTACACAAATGCAAATGCTATAACAAAAAAAAAAACAATATTTTTACTCTTCTTACAGTTAGTAATCTTTTGTTAAATGCATATTAACAATTAAAAGAATACACAAGGTAGAATAAATAAATTACATAAAAAATAGGAAAATAAATTAAAATTAGTTTAATAAATAAACTAAAGAGATGATATATGATAATTATCATATATGGGAAATTAAAAAAATGCTCCGTGGGTTACTGATATTGCCTCATTTACACATTTTATTTCGCAATATCGGTTTCTGATTTTTGGATTTTGCGAGGATTTGAAGACTTTTGTTATTGTTCAAAGTTAAAATATCGAGTTGGGTTCAAGAAGTCTGCAATTAAAGAGTTACGTTCGATTATAGCAAGTTGTGTGGTTCAAAAGAAGTAGTTTAATATCGGATTTCAGCAAACAACAGGATCTGCATATCTGAAGTAATTTTGCAACCACAATCATCAGGATTATGGTCACGAAATCAACCTCGCGGTCATGAAAATATTCTCGTGGTCGCGAAAATGGCTTTTCAAGATTTTTTAACTGAAGCTTTCGAGACGCATGTCACGGTTTGGTTTTACGGTTCATTTCGCGATCGCAAAATTTGGGCTTGCGGTCACGGGGTTTTTAAGGTATACGACAAGTTTTTAGTTCATATAAATACCCCCACTTAATTCCCTCACTAGGTATCAGTTTATGTACGGATTATGGGAGATCTAAGGTCGATTTTTATGAGGTTTTCACTATCGTACTTGGAGTTTAACACTTGGGTTGCAATTTTGGCTATCATTGATCATTGCTAACTTTTACCTTTACATTTGATTAATACAGTAGTTAATTATTGTTATTCTTTTTGTTTGATTCCTTCTTTTACAACTATGTCTAGCTAAATTATTCATATCCACTTAGATGATTGAACTTTGGTGATAGATTGTTTATCTTTTGATTTATATAATTCATTAATTGCTCTTGATTATGTTTGAGTGAAGAACCACCTTTACTTATGCATGTCAATTAGTTTTATCGTGCGTTTGTTGGTTAGTTAGCGATAGTTAATTTAATTAACGAACTTTGCTAGATTATTGACAAATAACTTAGGATACGTTAAATTATATGCAGGATACCAGTATAATTAGACGTTAGTGATAATAACTATTAATTGGTTAAAATAATTGTGAGTTTCAGTAGGGACACCGATTTAACCTAAAATCGGATTATAATTATGAGTATTTTGATTGTGTGATTTGAAACGGGACACCGGTGTAGCATAGGTTTTATGAAAGTAAGAACTAGACTAAGTCACATAGTTATTTAATTAGTGATGAATTAACTTGTATCAAGGATAACGACAGATTCTAGGTTAAATACTTGTTAAAAAATTGTGAAAATTGACGGATGATTGCAATGTCATCACAGTATCAATTATTATAACATTTTAACAAACCAATCATAGCCAAGAGAATTGACTCTAAGTGAATACCTTTGTCTCCCTTAAATTCTTGTTTACTTACTTGCACGTATTTTAGTTTTAATTAAATTCAAATCTTAAAACCTACCTTTTTAATTAGAATAATTATTAGTTTAAATTCTTAAACTCAACTGCTCCCTTTGAACGAATCAACACTTGCTATTAGCTTTTACTGCACTATAGGATAGTTTCCTACTTGTGTGTTAATCATTACTATTATTTTATAGTTTAATTTTATAGGTCAGATTTAGCACATCAGTTACCTAATAAGGAAAACAAAAATTACCTAATAGTCTACAGTCTCATCAGAAGTGTCCACTATTAACTTTTAAGGTCTTTCTTTTTTCAATTCGAACTCTAAATATATTTTTTTGTGTTATATAATAGTTGATGAATGTATACCAACAACAAATTATTTAAAACGCAGTTAATTCATATAAGTTTCATCAAGTATTATACAACATAAAAAATAATAATTAAAGTTAAAGTTAAAAAATAAAGAATGTCAAAAGTCAAAGTAGATAATTCTGATAAAACAAAGTGAGTAACTAATAAGGAAAATAAGGCGATAAACCAAGAAAAAAATGGAAATAAAATGGTTCAGGTGGATTCGAGAACTAAAGAATATTCATTTGAATCCTTAATTTTAGTTGAGATCTAAGTGATAAATCTCAGCCCTTAGATCAATTGCAGATAATTTCTCACCACCTTCAAATTGTAAGGAACTGCAAAAGTACATTCATGTTGTTCATCACCTTCAAATTGTGAATTTTTCTCATGATGATTCTTACAATGAATTGAGCTAAAAAACATGATCTATATCATAATCCTAAACCTCGTTCATCATCAAATTGAATCAACAACAACAGATTTGAAGCTATTTGATTCGTGCTCTCCGTTCTTCAAAAAGTAAAGGCAATTAGGTCTCCGAATCAATCAGGAACGATTTGAGGAAATGTGAAAATGTAGAAGTGTTCACAGTCTCATCGTGAAAGTATCTGCAAAATCTCAGTTCCTAAATTGAAGAAATGGATTCGAATTTCAAGGTTAAAGGTTCGAGAAAAAGTCAACTGTTGTGTTCATAAATAAATTCATGAATTATGTGATGATTTAGCTTCAGTTAACGATTCACGAGTGTTTATGGATTGATTTTGAACAACTTTGATGAAGGAATCACAGCTTGAAAGTGTTTGATTCAAAAAATACTCTTCAACTTCATATGAAGACTCTCGCTCGCTACTGTTCATCATCAGTACAATTCGATAAAAGCCAATCACATGTGATTGTAAAAACTCAATCACGTGTGATTTTGTATTCCAATCACATGTGATTCTGCATGTCAAATTCAATCAATGTGATTGTAAAATCCAATCACATGTGATCGAAATCTGATCCAAGGGATGAGAATTATCCCATGCATCTCAACTTAAATTAAAGATGCAAATGAATACAACTCCCCGAAAACTTTAAACGAGCTCCCAATCATTTTGCACATTCATGTTTCTCTTTTAGTGTAATGATAATATAATATAATATAATATAATATAATATAATATAATATAATATAATATAATATAATATAATATAATATAATATAATATAATATAATATAATATAATATAATATAATATAATATAATATAATATACTTTAAGAATATATGTTAGTTACCCTATTATCTAAAAAAATAAAATAAGGAAAATTATACTTCCTATTTTATTAGAAATTAACACATATTTTTTATAAATTAATCAGAAAATTTTCACTTACTACAAATCAACCAAATAACTTATATCTGCACATAACTTTTCAATTTTTACAAATCAATCATAAAACTTTTCATACTTATTACAAATCAACCACATAAATTTTCACATTTTAATAACTAATTATTATTATTATTATTATTATTATTATTATTATTATTATTATTATTACAAATCAACTACACAACTTTTCACTTTTTAATAACTAATTATTATTATTATTATTATTATTATTATTATTATTATTATTATTATTATTATTATTATTATTATTATTATTATTATTATAGTTTTTTTTATTTTATTAAATGAGTTTTTACCAATCGTCGATGTACGTCTCACTTTATTGATGAGACATTTACGTCCTTTCTCTCGACAAAACAAAAACTAAAACAAATATAGTGAAAAATTACTTTCTCACTTATTAGAAATTAATCACATAATTTTTTTACTTATTACGAAGCAGCCATAATTATTATTCTTGAACTTTTTTACTAATTAAAAATTAATTACATAACTTCTCACTCATTACAAATTAGTTATAATTATTATTATTATTATTATTATTATTATTATTATTATTATATATATATATATATATATATATATATATATATATATATATATATATATATATATATATATATATATATATATATATATATATATATATATATATATATATATATATATATATGGGAGAAAGTAATTTTTTTTTGTTTTTTCGAATTTTTTTTCAGGCATCAAGTTTAGATGAAAATATGAACATTTAAAAAAGACACTTTATGATGAATGTTATTATTTAGGCGTAAAACAATCAAAGAAATAATTGATAACAATCATCATGAGTAATGTTATTCCTAATAATATTTTTGGAACGTTGTTTTCTTTCATCTTATAATAAGTTTTTTTTAGAATTTAGCCCGATTTAGGGTTTAGGGTTTAGTGTTTTGGGTTTAGTCCCTAAACCTAAAATTCTAAACCCTAAATCCTAAATGTGATGACCCCGTCAATACACTTAACGGCTCCATCACTTGGTCCCACAGCTTGATCGAACCTTAAATGAATTTAATAAACAACATTTGCTTTCTTTTATTCAAAAGTTTCCCAAAAAGGAAATTTACCAAAATATGCAGTTTAAATAAACCCAACATATTAAATAAAACCAAAGCTGACATAAACATTGTCAACCAAACACCCACAAGTTTAATAATTCAAAAAGAGAATGCAAGTTTAATGTTTCATAAATTGTTTAACAAAATCTGCCCAAATGCATGCAGACACTTCTAATACAGCGGAAGCACCAAACAACTCAAGTACCTGTGAAAACATGCGAGTAAATTATCAACAAAAATGTTGAGTGAATTATAGGTTTAAATAAACGAATAAACTTTAGACCACAAGATTTAAAATGTTAGAAAACATAAAACATTATTTCATTATCAATGAGCCACCTGGTAACCACTTAACCATTTATTTACCTTTGCCAAACACAATATATATACACCGAACAAGTGTATCTTCAAATAAATACGAAGTACAAACACATTCCGATTATAAATTGCTACCGCGACTTGCTCGAAATAGGGCTGTCAAGCCCGATAGATCTATCCATAGGATTCGCGTTCACCAGTAGAAACCAGTGATTACAGTTTCTAGACAAGGGAATATTTTTGTTTAACTCATAATGAATAATTTAAATTTAATTGCCACTTGCGTCTAAACGTAAAACAAAATGCATGTAATTACATCCCAAAAATATACTTTGAAAAGTATGAAAAACGAGACTATAACTCACCTTAAAGCAAATGAAGTAACCACACAAAAATCGAACAACAAATGAAGTAAAATGATCAAGAATGATCACAACGCCGACCTATAAATAAAGCAGGTCGATATAAATAACTAACTTAGGTCAAGTCTTAGTATGATAGCTATAGTACTTGTCGCAAGTAAACATAGAACAACACTCAACATGCTTCGGTTTGATCAGAACAGCGTAAGGACACGTAATTTCTATTTTTAGTAGGTTTCTATTTTTGGAAAGTTTTCATTTTAGGAAAGTTTCTATTTTAGGAAAGTTTCCATTTTAGGAAAGTTTCTATTTTTGGAAAGTTTCTATTTTTGGAAAGTTTCCATATATAGAAAGTTGCTATTTTTGGAAAGTTTATAAGTTAGGAAAGTTTCCTTAATTAGAAAGTCAACAAAAGTCTACTGAAAGTCAAAATCAACCGAAAGTCAACTCAAAAGTCAACCTTGGTCAAACATAGTCAACATTAATTTTTAAAGTGTAAGTTATAATAATAATATAAGTTATAATGTTAATTAAAGTCAAACATGTATAATTATATTATAACATAAGTTTAAATAAATTAAATTGAATTATTAAAGTTAACATAAATTTAAATGATATAATTAATATAACATAAGTATTTAATTAATTAATTAAATATTAATCATAATATAAGTATTATTAATTAATAATAAATTTTAATCATATCATAAGTATTATTAATTAATAATGAATTATTAATCATATCATAAGTTTCTAATTATAATTATTAAATCATAAGTATTTAATAATTAAATTATAATTAAATAATAACTAAGCATTATAATAATTAAATAATTAATTAATATTTATTATAAGTCTTATTATAATAATTTCATAACATAAGTTTAATACTTATCATAAGTATTTTTCATTAATAATAAAAGTATTATTAATCATAAGTTTAATTAAATCATAATTAATTAATAAATGATATAATAAATATATATATCATAAGTCTTAAATTAAAATAATTACTTTTATATCATAAGTAATTTATTAGTAATGAAAATTATTATTTATATCATCAGTCTTAATTACTAACCATAAGTTTTAATTAAAAGTTCATCGGGTCATAACTTGAGCCCCGGGAATCGGTTTTCGGCGAGTCTTATATATATTCGCCTAACCAACCAACCTAAAACATTAGTGTACTCAATAACACCCCAAGAACAGCCACCAAGTTGTGACCAACAGCCATTATTCAACTTGGAGCATTAATCCGTTCAAAAACAAGTTTTAGTCATAATGGGTGATCCGTGGTTCGGATTTCGATGACCCGAACATGAAAGTTCATCCAATCATCAATCCCAACACACTAGTACACCCTAAAGACTCCAAAAGTGGTCACAAAGTTGGACCAAACCTGAAACAATTCATTTTTATATTTTGATTTCAAGAAAACACCATTTTAATCATATCTTAAGCTCCGGGAATCGAAATAACATGAATTCGGAGTCTAAAATTAATGTCTTGATGAGAGGAACACATCTAGAAACTTTAATTTAACATTTACATCAGTTAAGTTTACAGAAATGGTCGATTAGTCTTCTGTCCACAATCAATCAAACCAAAAACATGTAATAACGAGTGATTCTATGCATACAATCAATAATCCAACAACATACAAGCACTATACTATCATATGAGCGCGTAGAGATCGAAGAGATGAATCCGGATACGATGAAAGCCCTAAATTCCAAGTATTAGATGATGATCAAATGTTGATGATGATGTTGCTGAATGGTGGTCGGCCTAAACAAGAAAAAGGAGAAGAGAGGAATGTTAAAATGAAAGCTAGGGTTAAAATGAGGAGTATTTTGGGTGTTTTAATCAAATGAATCACTAATTACAAGAAATGGCAAAAGCACCCCCTCCCCTTGACAATTTTTGGCTGAAATATGATGGGTAGGCCTCACTTGTGGGCCAACTTGATGATAAGAGTATTTGCTTGTGGCCCGAATGCCCGAACGAAGCCCAAAAAGCGAAAACACCGCTACGCGATTAAATATTCGGAGAGATCACATATACGCGACAAATAAAATATATAAACACTATATATAATCATATGACATAAAAATATCATATTTAAAATAATTTGGATTTAAAAATCCCAAAAGTTTGATCGTTGGTTTGAAAACCGAAAAGTTTCGCCGGATAGAAATACACGACACGTAGAAATGTACGATTTAAAATATGAATACAAATATTCATTTAACGCATAACAATTAATATATTATTACTAAAATAATAATATAGGTCATAGAATGACGTGGCATGAATATTGATTAACAGACGTTAAATAATAAACGGTAAAAGATAACGGAAAAAGTAGGGTCGTGACAGTACCTTCCCGTAACGGAAATTTCGTTCACAAATTTAAGCAGGTGCAGGGGTTGACTCGTCATCTGGGAACAAATGAGGGTATTTCTGCCTCATCTGATCTTCACAGTCCCAAGTGAACTCAGGATCGTGTCTGGCATTACATCTAACTCGAACGATAGGAATTCTACTTTGCATAAGAGTCTTAACCTCTCGATCCATAATTTCAACAGGTTCCTCAATGAAGTGGAGTTGTTTATCAACATGAAGCTCCTCTAGAGGAATGGTTTCATCGGCCTTGGCAAAACACTTCTTCAAATTTGATACATGAAAAACGTCATGAACGGCGCTAAGTTCTTGTGGCAATTTCAAACGATAAGCCACGGGTCCAACTCTCTCTGTAATCTCAAAAGGTCCAACAAAACGAGGATTCAACTTTCCCCTTTTACCAAATCGTACCACACCTTTCCAAGGTGATACCTTCAACATGACATGGTCACCAACCTGAAATTCAATATCCTTCCTTCTCTTATCAGCATAACTCTTTTTCCGACTTCTGGCGGTTCTCAACCTTTCCTTAATCTGTACAATTTTCTCGGTAGTCTCATGAATAATTTCTGGGCCTGTGAGTTGAGCATCCCCAACCTCATTCCAACAGACAGGAGACCTACACTTCCTACCATACAGAGCTTCAAATGGTGCGGCTTTAATACTTGCATGATAGCTGTTGTTATAAGAAAATTCAGCTAGTGGCAAATATCTATCCCACCAATTACCAAAATCAATAACATACGCCCGTAACATGTCTTCTAATGTTTGAATGGTCCTTTCACTCTGACCATCCGTCTGCGGATGATAAGCGGTGCTCATATCTAACTTAGTTCCCAAGGTTTCCTGTAAGGATTGCCAAAACCTTGATATAAATCGACTGTCTCGGTCTGAAATAATAGATACAGGAACACCGTGTCTTAAAACAATCTCCTTCAAATACAAACGAGTGAGTTTCTCCATTGACTCCGTTTCCTTAATCGGTAAGAAATGAGCTGACTTTGTGAGTCGATCAACAATTACCCAAATGGTATCATAGCCACCCGCAACTCTAGGTAACCTCGTAATAAAATCCATCGTAATACCTTCCCACTTTCACTCGGGAATCTTAGGTTGCACCAAAAGTCCAGACGGTTTCTGATGTTCAGCTTTAACCTTAGCACAGGTCAAACACTTAGCCACATAAGTAGCCACATCAGTTTTCAAATTAGGCCACCAATACAGCTCCTTAAGATCATGATACATCTTTCCTGAACTAGGATGAATAGAGTACCTAGACTTATGAGGCTCATCCAAAACAAGTTATCGCAGATCACCAAATTTCGGAACCCAAAGATGTCCTGCAAAATATCTAGTACCATCAGTTCGTACCTCAAACTTCTTAGCCATGCCTCTGACTTTCTCGTTCACAAAATTCTCCTCCTTTAAGGCTTCTTGTTGAGCAGCAAGAATCTGCCTTGCGAGGTTTGTTCGAATTGTCATATTCAAGGCTCTAAACCTGCGAGGTTTAGCCCTCTCTTTACGACTTAACGCATCGGCCACAACATTGGCCTTTCCCGGATGATATAAAAGTTCACAATCATAATCATTCAACGTCTCAACCCATCTTCGTTGCCGCATATTCAACTGTTTCTGATCAAGGATATGTTGAAGACTTTTGTGATCAGTGTACACTGTACTTTTGACCCCATAAAGATAATGTCTCCAAATCTTAAGTGCAAAACACAACAGCTCCCAACTCTAAATCATGGGTTGTATAATTCTGTTCGTGGATCTTTAACTGACGTAACGCGTACGCAATGACTTTCTTTCGCTGCATCAAAACGCAGCCAAAGCCCTGACGCGAAGCATCACAATAAACAACAAAATCATCATTACCCTCAGGTAGTGATAATATTGGAGCGGTAGTCAACTTCTTCTTCAGAGTTTGGAAAGCAGCCTCTTGTTCATCCTTCCACTCATACTTCTTCCCCTTATGCGTTAAAGCAGTTAGAGGTTTCGCTATACGAGAGAAATCTTGAATGAACCTTCTATGGTAACCTGCCAACCCAAGAAACTAACGAATCTGAGTAGGAGTCTTTGGAATTTCCCACTTCTCAATTGCCTCAATCTTGGCAGGATCAACCTGTATTCCCTGTTTACTAACAATATGTCTAAGGAATTGAACTTCTCTTAAGCAGGAAAGCACACTTAGAGAACTTAGCGTACAATTCTTCTTTCCTCAACAAATCAAGCACCAATTTCAAATGTTCTTCGTGCTCTTCATCACTCTTAGAATAAATAAGGATGTCGTCGATAAAAACAATAACAAATTTGTCCAGATATGGTCTACACATACGGTTCATGTGGTCCATGAACACAGCAGGTGCATTTGTCAATCCAAACGGCATAACAAGGAATTCGTAGTGACCATAACGGCTGCGAAAAGCGGTTTTCAGAACATCAGATTCTTTAACACGCAGTTGATGATAACTGAAATGAAGATCGATCTTAGAATAAACGAACGAACCTTGAAGTTGATCGAACAGATCATCAATTCTCGGAAGAGGGTAACGGTTTTTAACTGTAAGCTTGTTCAACTCTCGATAATCAATACACAAACGGAAGGAACCATCCTTCTTTTTAACAAATAGAACAGGAGCTCCCCAAGGGGACAAACAAGGACGAATGAGGTATAGTTGCAACCAACAAAGGAAGAAATATAGATAGTAACCATATCAGTGGTAACGATGTTTAAGACAATTCCTTCAAAGGGAATAACGAGGATCATGAACTTCAAAGTAAATTTTCATTACATTTCCGAAAGGAAGACGTATGAAAGGTGTGATCTTTGAACGAGAGTGAACTTCCTTGCACAATAAGCGAGCCAATCTAGGACTCAACCTTATTCTTAAATTTATGTGCGGATAAAAGGAACGTGAACCTTGGACCATAAAGAATAGTGACCCCAGGTGCGATGAATCTCCAAAAATGATTTCCTGTACCTCAAAGCATTAAATCATACGGTTGATGTTTACGAGGGTGTTGCGGTAAGCCGTGAATATCGAGAGTAGAAACTTCTCAAACGGTCTAGTGTAATATCCATCTGTGATACCAAGTATAACAACAGTTGGGGTTGAAACCCACCCAGTGCCTTTTCTGAGAACAGGGTGACCACTGAACGTACCTCAGAAAACTGATTTATCGGTCCGCGTTTCGGTCATGTCCAACCATAAGAGGGAAAATTTTTATGAGTGCAGAGACTTCCCGACAATTTTATAAAACCGCCATCCAAAGTGGTGTAAGAGTTTTTATCAACGAACTTAATGGTAAGTTTCATCCTTAAACGGAGGATGAGAAGAACTGTGATCCAAACACACTGTAGAGTAATGCGAAAATTATAAATATAATCAATCAAAGGAGTTTTGAAAAAAAAAACTTTAAACGTTTGATGTGACAACATAAACGAAACGAAATTCTTAGTAAATTTAGAAGTATGTACAACGTGTACCATTTTACATAAAACAATTTGACTTAATAAAATGACCCAATAAGGGAGTGGTTTTAAAATAATTTGAAGGTATAATTTAGTATGTACTAACCAAAATAGACGAAAATAAATTTATTTATTTGATTTTACACGTACATATATGATTTTATAAATTGTATAAGTGACAGAAAATTTTATTACCATTACTCGTCCATAAATCTCGTGAGGACCGCACAAATAACCAAATGTGTAAAAATTCCGATAATCAGAGTATTCGTATTTCAGAGGTTACGTGTTGAAATAAGATTGTGGAAGATCGGGTGAACGACTTGAATCGTTGTGCGACATTTGATCAACAAATGTTACGAGGTCATGAAAACCAATGAATTAAATGCCGTTTTGGCTATTATCAGGACATAAGTCCTTGGCCAAAACTGTTCACGCGCGAAGCTGTCGCTATCAATCGAGGTATGAAGGATAAAGCACGAGATAGATAGTTTGGTTAAAACGAGCTTCTCGTATTTTAACAAATAAGATAATGAGTATTTTCCTTACTCATGTAATAACATTGGATTTTTTTTTTCTGGATGAGTGGTGTAAACATTTTCTTTGACTCGCTTTCTATTCCTCATGTCACAATATTGGAATTTCTATATGGATTAACAAAATATAATCACGTTGGCCTGACGTCATTATATTATACTAATTCATAGTTCCATTCCAATAGCACTACATGAGGTCAGGACACGCGATCAACCTCGAATTTCCACACAATTTCTCTAAAACGATTTCTTAAACAATGTGCTAAGGATAGCACAAAAGACAAAAACATCAAAAGTAATGAATAAGAGTAACGAGGACATAAAATGTCTTTAAAGTCTCAAAATCTTCAAATGTCAAGAATGACGTTTACGGTTCGCAACCCAAAGCAGAAAGGCACAACGGCACAAAGGCACGTAATATAACAAGAATGTTATATACCCAAACATAATAGCTTACATTGAAATGCCAAGCATTTAGAAGTCAAGAATGACATCTCGCGTAATATAACTCAAATGTTATATACATAACCATAATAGATGACATAGAAATGTCAAGAATTTCAGAAGTCAAGAATGATATCCCTCGGTTTCACTATCCGAGGTGTTCTTATAAGGATAAGTTCGCATGAGTCGGAGAATACGTTTAAATCGGAATGGGAGTTCCTCCCGGATTCAGAATATAATAGAGATGTATGTATGATAACAATATTCATACCAATACTATACAAATAATCACATATAATAATATATTATAGGTCAGGCTGTAGACTAGACTCACTAATGCACCCTATTGACTCGGGTAACTACATCAATGCAGCCTAATTCCTTATAACCAAAGCTCTGATACCAACTGTGATGGCCCCGTTAATACACTTAACGGCTCCGTCACTTGGTCCCACATCTTGATCGAACTTTAAATGAATTTAATAAACAACATTTGCATACTTTTATTCAAAAGTTTCCCAAAAAGGAAATTTATCAAAATATGCAGTTTAAACAAACCCAACATATTAAATAAAACCAAAGTTGACATAAACATTGTCAACCAAACACCCACAAGTTTAATAATCCAAAAAGAGAATTCAAGTTTAATGTTTCATAAATCTGCTCAAATGCATGCAGACACTTCTAATACAGTGGAAGCACCAAACAACTCAAGTACCTGTGAAAACATGCGAGTAAACTGTCAATAAAAATGTTGAGTGAATTATACGTTTAAATAAATGAATAAACTTTAGACCATAAGATTTAAAATGTTAGAAAACATAAAACATTATTCCATTATCAATGAGCCACCTTGTAACCACTTAACCATTTATTTACCCTTGCCAAACACAATATATATACACCGAACAAGTGTATCTTCAAATAAATACGAAGTACTAACACATTCCGATTATAAATTGCTAGCGCGACTAGCTCGAAATGGGGCTATCAAGCCCGATAGATCTATCCATAGGATTCGCGTTCACCAGTAGAAACCAGTGATTACAGTCACCAGACTAGAGAATATTTTTGTTTAACTCATAATGAATAATTTAAATTTAATTGCCACTTGCGTCTAAACGTAAAACAAAATGCATGTAATTACATCCCAAAAATATACTTTGAAAAGTATGAAAAACGGGACTATAACTCACCTTAAAGCAAATGAAGTAACCACACAAAAAGCGAACTGCAAATGAAGTAAAATGATCAAGAATGGCCACAACGCCGACCTATAAATAAAGCAGGTCGATATAAATAACTAACTTAGGTCAAGTCTTAGTATGATAGCTATAGTACTTGTCGCAAGTAAACATAGAACAACACTCAACATGCTTCGGTTTGATCAGAACAGCGTAAGGACACATACTTTCTATTTTTAGTAGGTTTCCATTTTTGGAAAGTTTCCATTTTAGAAAAGTTTCTATTTTAGGAAAGTTTCTATTTTAGAAAAGTTTCTATTTTTGGAAAGTTTCTATTTTTTGAAAGTTTTCATATTTAGAAAGTTGCTATTTTTGAAAAGTTTATAAGTTAGGAAAGTTTCCTTAATTAGAAAGTCAACAAAAGTCAACTGAAAGTCAAAATCAACCGAAAGTCAACTCAAAAGTCAACCTTGGTCAAACATAGTCAACATTAATTTTTAAAGTGTAAGTTATAATAATAATATAAGTTATAATGTTAATTAAAGTCAAACATGTATAATTATATCATAACATAAGTTTCATTAAATTAAATTGAATTATTAAAGTTAACATAAATTTAAATGATATAATTAATATAACATAAGTATTTGATTAATTAATTAAATATTAATCATAATATAAGTATTATTAATTAATAATAAATGTTAATCATATCATAAGTATTATTAATTAATAATGAATTATTAATCGTATCATAAGTTTCTAATTATAATTATTAAATCATAAGTATTTAATAATTAAATTATAATTAAATAATAACTAAGCCTTATAATAATTAAATAATTAATTAATAATTTAATCTTTATTTTAAGTCTTATTTTAATAATTTCATAACATAAGTTTAATACTTATCATAAGTATTTTTCATTAATAATAAAAGTATTATTAATCATAAGTTTAACTAAATCATAATTAATTAATAAATGATATAATAAATATATATATATATCATAAGTCTTAAATTAAAATAATTACTTTTATATCATAAGTAATATATTAATAATGAAAATCATTATTTATATCATAAGTCTTAATTACTATCCATAAGTTTTAATTAAAAGTTCATCGGGTCATAACTTGAGCCCCGGGAATCAGTTTTCGGCGAGTCTTATATATATTCGCCTAACCAACCAACTCAAAACATTAGTGTACTCAAGAACACCCCAAGAATAGCCACCAAGTGGTGACCAATAGCCATTATTCAACTTGGAGCTTTAATCCGTTCAAAAACAAGTTTTAGTCATAACGGGTGATCTGTGGCTCGGATTTCGATGACCCGAACATGAAAGTTCATCCAATCATCAATCCCAACACACTAGTACACCCTAAAGACTCCAAAAGTGGTTACAAAGTCTGACCAAACCTGAAACAATTCGTTTTTAAATTTTGATTTCAAGAAAACACCATTTTAGCTCAGTACGACCGGTATAATTCTTCTTTCATACGATGTCGTGTTGTAACAAACGACAACAATTTTAGCTCAGTACGACCGGTATAATTCTTCTTTCATACGATCAATGATCAATAGTAACAACTTACATGGGATCGTATCAGGGCCGGAAAATAGGCATGTTCGAGAGAAATACCTGCCCCATCTGAATTCTAAATAAAAATTTATATTAATTTTTTTTTACTAAAATGTAAGGTTCTTTTTTTAATATTTAACCCTTGTTACTTATTTCGTTCTATATGTGATTGGGTTCAAGGTCCAGGTCTATGACTAGATCCTATGCAATTAAGTAATCTAACGACCTATCAATTTAAAATATATAGAAGGATATGTTATCCACAATATTAGTTACTTGATTGTGATAATTACTAGAAGTCAATTACTTGACGCTTAAGTTTATTAATTTCCATTGGCCGGCCATATATTATGATGATAATAACTAATACGTCTTATTATATTATACTCCGTATATACCAATTTAATTCTCTTACTTTTTATTTTTATTGTGTAACTAATCACACACATTAGTATCAAGATCATGTACACTAATTTATAAGTATTTATAGTTTGTTTTATCACAAGAACTGTAACTCAATCTATTTCGTTGCAGCTAATTGGAGTGATAAACTCCTTCCATTTAACTTAATGATCACAAGTTCATACATTTTTTAAAAGCCAAATTATAAACCATATTATTTTGTTTATTTTTTTCCTCATAAAACATAAAATTTTCATTCATATCGGAAAACACACACTCATCTTTGTTCACGACATAACTCGAACTCATAACCTCAAAATTAATGTATGAGACTTTTAATACCGCTAAACCATAAACTAATTGGTGCAAATATATTTTAATCCTTTTAATCTATTATGTTTCTTATTACTACGGAGTATTCTTTTAACTCTTTGGCGTTGTTTATTCTATCAATTTTAACCAATCTATTATTTTATGCGTCAACTATACCTTTTGGTGACACATTAAGTAATGATCATATGATATGATAAACTATTTTGTAGATAAACAAGCAAGAGTTACGCATGCCTATCACATGACTACTAAAACATTTTGTCTACTTGTTTGTAAGAGTTAATTGAAAATGGATTAAACGTATAATAAATTAATAAATTTCGTATGACATGTCGATTAAGGATAAATTTGGACACGCAAAAAGCAAACAATGGTCGAATTAGAGGGGAATGGGGCCGTTATAAGCTGGAGAAGGCGTCCAAGATTGTTAAAACACATAAAATGTTTTAAGTAATTCGATCAATTCATGAGTAGTTTGTTCCTTGTAAAACTTGTGTACGTACTTTTAATACATTCTTATCAAACCCATTGAAAGTGAGATATTAGACGTTGACTTCAACTTAACTAATCTTCTTCTAGCCAACCCTTATCACCTGCCCTTTATTATGTATAAATTAATACTAATACAATATAGAATATTGAAACCAAAGTTCAATACTTAACGTCACCTTTTAATTGGCTACTACACTATATATTATACCGTGTATATACCCCAATACATACTCTAGAATGTATATAGTATGAATTGTACGCATTTGACTCTCTCTCTCTTCTCACTCGTATGTATATTACCATTATAAAGAAGGTCAAAGAAGTCAACAACACAGTCATTAGCTAAATTCGAGGCCATTTCTGTATTTCTTGTATAGTTCAGGGGTCATCTTGTAGATATAATGTAAATATCTTAACAAAATATGTTAGTCTGTTAATTATAGTAATTAAGGGCTATATTATGTTTTTTTTTGGAACGGCAATATATATATAAAAAAAAACTTAGCTAGAAGCTAAGGAAAAGTTACAAGGAATACAAAGGCGAGTGTAACCACGTAGTCCAGTTAAGTGAGGACTTATGGTATCTCGAAAAAATTCAATTAAAAGACGACAAAACAATATAATCAAAAACGTAAGATTTCCTTGTGTTATGGTCTTTGAAGATGATTCCGTTCCTGAGCTTCCAAATGTGCCAAAGGGTCGAGATTGCCACCACATTAACAATGAAGTGTTTGTTACCAGTATGCGGAATTGAGTGGATCCATGACCATAAGTCTTCGACAGAATCCATGAGGGGAATAGAGATGTCAAGCCAGGTGCCAATCTTGCACCAAATTTGGTGGCTAGTGTCGCATCTGATGAAGAGGTGGTTTCGCGATTCTTCAGAAACGCACAAAGAGGGCAACAATCTCTTTGAACGAATATGTCTCTTTGATTAAGGTTATTGATTGTAGGAAGACGATCGATATTAAGGCGCCAAATGAAGATATTAGTTTTTATAGGGACTGTTTTGCACCACATGGAGGATACTTGGCTTGAGAAAGAGATTTGATTTTCGATTAATCGTCTTGCTTTTGATACGGTGTATTCGTTGAAAGGCGGATTTTCCCAAACCCAATAGTCGGACATGGAAGAGAGAGAGGTGGGTTGAAGAGCATTACACAAATCTGTCAGTTGACTAGCTTCCACACCTCCTCTCGGAGGACGTCGCCAAGACCAACACCAATTGCCATTTGTGAACCTGGAAGCGATTGAGCAGTAACGATCAGTTTCTAAAGCAAAGAGACGAGGGTAGCTAGTAGCAAGCGTGATATTAGAAAGCCACGGGTCAAGCCAGAAGGATGCTTTAAAGCCGTTACCCACTTTGAGAGATAAACGATCAGCAGTAAAGGGCTATATTATGTAACCACTCAATTCTTTGTAATCGTGTGTGTTCTTATGATTCCTGAATTTCTTATGGTATCAAAGCATATAGGTTTAACAATTACTGTTCGTATTTGTTAATTTTGTGTGCGCGTAAATCGTATGCATTTTTTTGTGATTTCTTAAATTGAAGTTCCAGAGTTCAATA
This sequence comes from Rutidosis leptorrhynchoides, assembly GCF_046630445.1. NCBI lineage: Eukaryota > Viridiplantae > Streptophyta > Magnoliopsida > Asterales > Asteraceae > Rutidosis > Rutidosis leptorrhynchoides. Next base: position 115,355,966 of record NC_092334.1, read on the forward strand.
TCGAACTTGTGATTATTGTAATTATGCTTCTGCAGCTATTCCGAGTCATGGATCCTCAGATATTTTAAAATCCTTTGTCTTTTCATCTTTCAGATGGTCTAGGTTCTTTGTCGATTCAAGAAAAGTTGATCGGAGTTCAAAATTATAGGTCATGGAGTCGTTTCGTTGAAATTGCACTATCTACCAAGCGTAAGCTTGGATGTGTTACTGTGCCTGTCACTAGGCATGTTGATGATGATGTTAGAGCAGATCTATGGGATACATTTAATAATATGGTGGTAAGTTGGATATGAATTATGTTTCTGACTTAATTGTCAAGTATATCATGTTATTGGAACTTCATTTGAAACTGAAAGCAGTTAGAAACAAGATTTGCATAGAGTAATGGATCCAGAAAGTATAAGCATCTTAAAGAAACTTATTCTAGTGAGTATTCTAGACCTGTAAGTGAATAATATACAAAGACGAAATGTATCTGGGAGGAGATTTGTAACATTGTCCATTTTTTTTAAATCACAACGGAAGTTATAGACTACAAACCACAATATAATATTAAAATCCATACTAAAATTAAATCAACTTAATAAGTGTTACGTTTATTATAACATTACTAAACATAAGCCAACATCATAGTGAGTGCGTTAGAGTCAAACATGTCTTCAGCTAACGAGCTCCAGTCTAACAAGCATAGCAGCCCTAACCTGCAAGGGAGAGAATGTAGGGGATTAGCACGAAGCTAAGTGAATGAAATTACCTAACTGTTAAGCATACAATATCATTTAGAGTGTTACTACATCCCACACTAATAAAACTAACAATGACAACAACTAACATCAACACAAGGGTCGACGGCTTGTACGGGCCTACAACTCGTAGCTGATCGGGCTACAGCCTACCAATAGTCCCTCCTACCAAGTTTACTGCATAACCGTCCAAATGCAACAGATGCATTTTTTATTCTATACTGAACACTTGTAGGACTTGGACCTAACCTAGCCTGGCCTCAGTTGACCTCGCGCAGACTTTTACCGTCCTAAACCGGTACAGTCACTAGATAGCCTAGCCTCTCTGGTGCTTACGACCTGTGCACAGTACCACACATACAATGCGAACGCATATCTAACTAACATATGTAAATCATGCGATATCATCTAACACACAATAACTACATCTATTTATCATGTAATTCTCTAGCATGCAACATCTATAATTAAGTACACATGGCAATCATCCTAACATTGCATATGTATAACATAGCAGCCCGTCTACTATTCTATGCTGAGACCAAAAGTAATTCCACTCACCTGATATTACTTACAAAAGTAGTCGCAATCATGTCTCGGGAAGTCTTCTCCTTGTCGTTTCTCTTGAACATTATATAATATCCATTAACATACTAACCAAGGAAACATTTTGAATACAATGTTTTCGAGCACAAGATATTAAAACAGACAAGGTTTTCGAGCACTAAGTTTTCGGAAAGGACAACCTTTTCGAGCAGCAAAACATTTCGAGCATCAAAATTTTTCGGACACCAAAAGGTTTTCGGGCAGCTAGGTTCTCGAGCACTCAGGTTCTCGAGCACCAAGGTTCTCGAGCACCATGTTTTCGGGCACACTGGTTTTCGAGCATTTTACCAGCATCACCATCAGCTCACTGATTATGGTGATTTTTGCCCAAAAACTCGAGGTTTTGATCCCATTCAAAGACTAAGGAAGCTTACCAAACATACAATAACACTAATTCTAACAACAATCATCTAAATCTAACATCAACAAGCAAGATTTGGGATCAATTCACTCAAAATACCCAAATTAAACAAGAACCCTAACTTTTCAAGAAGTAAAGATGAAATCAAGTAAAACTTACCTCTTTGGAATGCTAAACTTGCAAAGAATTCGGATTTACAACTTACTTAGATTAATTCTTAGACTACTCAAATGTTAAGGTTTATGATTTCAACTTGATTGTGTAAGTTAGGTAAGAATGAGATAGAGAGAGTGAAAAGGGAATGGGAAAACTAGATTCATCTGGACCCTTCCTAGTTATTTATTTAGTTAAAATCTATTCCCCATAAAAGATGGGTATTTAACTGAAATCTAAACTTTTACATATCATATTAACAAAGTCAAAGGCGGTCAACAAAATATATCCCGTGACCCTGGTCACAAAGCAAGTCTAACTGACCAACTAAGAATTAATAAACCTATAATAAAAATTTCCATTATTTCTAACAAATAGTACAACTAGGGGCACAAAAGTAAACTTACATTCATGCCCCGGAAGAGGATGTTACAAGATTAATTCTATGAGTGACTATCCAAGAATTGTTGATCTTACTCCTAAAATTGTGAACTTCTAAATGATGTAAATCGTCAGAAAGGGGAACGACACTTGTTTCAATTTTTTAATGGTATAGATGAGCATTTCGGTGCTTTATGAAGTCAACTATTGTTAATGAGTCCACTTCTTAATGTTGAAGTTGATTGTTCTATGCTTCAACATGAAGAATATCAAAGAGCAATGTTTACCGTTATGAATTCTACTGCTTTGTATAGCAAGTTTAAATCAAAGGATAAGTGTTTAATATGTGGATTTAAATGACGTACACCCGAGATATGATGTGAAAAGATAGTCTATCTAGTGTGGCATTATAGTTTCAGACAAGCCTTGAAGCAAACTGGTCAAACTAATCTAACTTTGGTAATTATGTGCAGACTGGTTAACAAAAAGGACTGCAGCTACTGTGCAAGGAAATAATGTGATCTTTACTTTAGAACAATTTGAACATATTTTCAAAGGTCTTACTTAATTGACACATGATGATGTGCAAAGTACTATGGATGGATCATATAATGAAATTGATCATCACTTTGTAGCAGGTATGCTTACTAAGTCATTATCTGTTACAAGGTGGACTCTTGATACATGAGTTATAGATCGTATGACTCCAAATAATAATCTATTATTTGAGTCAAAATATTTGTTGTTAAAACCTCACATTAAACTGTCAAATGTTAATACTTTCGTCATTACTCATATCGATCAAGAAAAACTGGATAATCATATAAATTTGAAGGATCTCTTGATGTGCCTTCATTCAAGTTTAGTCCGTTATTTGTGTCCAAACTGACAAGAGATAATCCTGGTATTGTTATCTTTTATTCACAATTATGTGTAATCAGGACTTGGTAACTAAGAAGGTGATATAAGTCGATGACTTGTACGTTGCGCTCGACTAATGTGTCGATTCCGGTTTCTCGAATGTCCTTTCATACGCTTAGAAAACTTGTACTTTACGTTTCGCGACTGTACCTTTATCAAAATTTAGACTTACACAACGATGAATTATATTATAATAAATGTAACTTATATAGTTGAGTGTTATGGTCGTTTGCTTCTATAAATCGACATCTCGTTATATATACATATGATAATATTAATTTAAATTCAAAACGTTTTGTATTTAGTTAATATTATATTTAATCACTTTGTAAAATATATATATATATATATATATATATATATATATATATATATATATATATATTCTCAATATAAATTTATACATATTATATAGAATTGAAATATTTTAATAATGATATATTTTAATTTTTCAAAAGTAATTATATTTCAAAGTTAATTTATAATCGTTTAAATAATAGAAAAATATTATGTCGTATCACGTTTACGTTTTTGAAACACTATATATATACTTGTAATTTATAATATAAGCTTTAATTAAATCTTTCAAATTTATAACCAAACTATCTTATAAAACATTTTAAATATAAAGTTCTTTTTAAACTGGAAACGTTTTTAGTACGTTTGAAATTAAATCAAATAAATATGATAATTTTGTTTTCCAAAACTAAATATATTTAAAAATCATTTTGTTAAAAGGTTAAAATAAAGAAAATAGTTATATCATAAAATGTTTTAACAAAAGTAAGATCGTATATATCTCATGTCATGTTTTCAAGTTTTTAAAATACCGTTAATTGGTGAAGCGTGGAATAAAGTCCAAAGATCAATTTAATGTACGAAATCATTTTTATGTAAAATGTCGATATCCATTTTCTTAATTATCTACATTCCATAAATTCACTTTCGCATTAAATAGTATGAAAGCTAAGTAGTTATATTATCAAGGTCACGAGAAAATTATGGTAAAGCATGTATTGGAAATCAAACAGGAATCTCCACTAACCCTTGTCTAATCCTCAATAATTGACACAATTGTTCTTACCTGTAAATCATTTTACAAATTATTTCGAATACCGTTAAAAAGGAATGATTTCTCCAATCAACGTGGACCTCACAATAGAGACCCGTAATCATAATTCAATGTATCTGATAATTCAATCGCTTGATATTATCTTTTAACTCTGTTAATAAATATATCGAACAAATACGTTCATGTAAAGTATTATATATCTAATACTTGGTTAACATTTTCAATTAGTATATATATATATATATATATATATATATATATATATATATATATATATATATATATATATATATATATATATTCATATACATATTTGTTTACATATAAGTGTTCGTGAATCGTCGAGAGCAGTCGAAAGGGTCATTGATTACATGAATATAATTCCAAAACTTTTGATACTCAATATTACAGACTTTGCTTATCGTGTCGGAAACATATAAAGATCAAGTTTAAATTTGTTCGGAAATTTTCGGGTTGTCACAGTACCTACCCGTTAAAGAAATTTCATCCCAAAATTTGATTTGGATGGTCATGGCTGACAATAAGTATGCTTTCATGACGCATACAAGATGAACAATAGAGATTTATCATCAACGAGTAATATGGATAAAACAATTCGTTTAGGTGAGGAGTACGAGTGAAGCTATCACAAAAGGATGAAATGAGTAAATGCAAGTTCGTCTTAACTGGTGACGTAGTCCCAGTTGATTTCTGGAATTCAAGGGATTTAGAGAAAATCTTCGTAATAAGATCTGGTTCTTCGGTAATTAAGGAAATTAGGATCCGCTTTGATTAAATATGATAATCTGTTTTGATTGCTCTGTCGGATATCTTACTATATATCTACCCCCTACGTTTCCTTATTTCCACAACTCACACCTTCTATTCTTTCTCCCTCAACTCATACTTTAAAGCATTCGTCAATATGCTCCATCCAGTTCTGATTCTTGATATACTCCTAACCTTCATATCTGTCATTCTTCTTTTTCATCTGTCACCGGAAGAATCTATTTACTTCTACTATACTCTTGGTTTTATAGTGTTTTTGGTTCTCCCGTGTCTTTATATTGCTATATGCATCGATATATACGGTTTGTAATTTCTGGGTTGTTGTTGGGCTTTATATCTTCCATTATATTTTGAAGTCCCAGCTTCTGTCTTCTATAATCGTTGTCATCCACAGTTAATGCTCTCTCCTATTTGCTACAATTTATACTCCCAGTTCTATTTCGGAGCTTCACACTTTTGTTTTCTTTTCGCAAGTATTGGTCCAGAATTCGTAGATATGGAGTTTCGAATGAACATGGCTAATGTCTTAAGAGAGAAATTGTAATAGTACTATCTTGATTGGTTAAATTACCAGAATTCAAAAGAAAGATAGAACTATCAGGAAGATATGTTCTTAATGTGTTTGGAGATTCAGTAGAATGTAAGAGTCGTGTAACATTGCACATGATGACGTTATGACCTGTGAATCATCACGTTCCATTAGAAACTCAGCATGACTTACTGTAATATAATTACGTTGATCAAGTGTCATTATATTACACTAACTCATGCTTCAGTTCCCAACACTACTTCAAAAACATTCTTAATTTAAACTCGAAGGTTTACAGAATATAGAAACTAAACAGTTTCCTTTATGATGTAACACAGATAGCGCGAAGAGATAATTGATTTCAGATAAGAAGAGTTATGAAAATATTTTCAGAAATATCCAAGATATTTATAATGAAAGATATGATGATATCTTATAATATCTAAGATCAGAGGATGATGAAGAATATTGTCCGCAAGGGTTTAGAGTCAGGAGCAAGGTAGTCGTTAATGACTTCAGCAGACACTGAATCATTTGGATTCTTTAAAGGAAGGTTTAGTCTTTGTGATTTGTCCACAGCCTCCTTCATAGTTTGCTCAATCCGTTTTCCAGTTCAAAACCTTCTCTTTTTCTGAGCTTTTTCAACACCTTATTCTTTATCATCAAACTCTCGACTGTTAAGGTCATTTACAGTTTTCGCTGCTTCATCAGCATTTTTCCAAAATTCGGAGAACTAGTTCGCAGTTTAGGGTGTTTTTCAGAAACTTCACATTCGAAGTAGGTAAGTCTAGGAGATGGACGTTATATGTATATATAACTGTTGATGTAGACATGCTACGAGATTTCAAAATACTGATTGCTGATTCTCGATAATTGGTATGGCAATTCTAGTTACAAGGTGCAGATGAGTATATGATAGGGTTTCAATGAATATAATGATTTTTCTGAAAGTCAAAGATTAATGAGGTTGTTGGTAAGTTTACTGCTAATGTGGTGGGATATAAATGGTTCCCCGGTAATGATGACGAAAGGGCAACGTATATATCGAGGTTATAATAAGACTGTTTCGACTGAAAAATCGAAGTTGACTTGCTGGAGCTATGACAAAACTGGCTACTTTGGAAAGGGATTGCAAGGTTATTTTTGGTAATAAATGCCAAAGAATCTGACACAGATATGTGTTAATCTATAACTTTGGTTTCGAGAGTTTTCTAGGTGTATCGCTATACGCGTAAATCCTTCTTTCTGTTGATAATGTGAGGTTGGTTCATCCTCTCGATTGTTCATTGATTGATATGTCTTCAAGAATTTTGAAGGGTTTAAATGCAGATTATCTTCGTTAATATATGTATGATGAAATCATCGGGAATCTTGAATGATACAAATATCTATCTGGGTTTTAGGAATAAAAGTGATGTTCTAGTACAGTTTTGAATTCAAAGTATGTCTTTGAAAGATGTAGAAATCTAAGAGTGATGTCTTCTGTTAAATCTTGACTTGGATTTTGATTTGTCCAAATCAGAATATGTAATCAAATTTAGATGAGAATGGTTGCTTTATGTTCTATGAAGGAATGTATATTGTTGTAAAAGTAGTGAGTATAGTTGATGATTGCTGAATCAGATTCGAAGAACGTAACATATTAATTGTGAATTTATATATCTCTCGGGTATTACCTACCCGTTAAAAAAAATTCACAAGTAACATTTTTGTACAAATGAATTTTATTACAGTCTCTATGAAAATATATATGTATGTATATTTTCTTCAGATGTAACGTAGATTTAATGAGTTAATATTAAACTCATTTGATTTTTCGGCTGGAATTAGAAATGACTAGTCTCTAAAACATTAGAGATTACATAATCTTCATGGAGTATTTCACTAATGTAATTAATACTTTATTATTTATTCTTATTGGCATTCCTTGGTGACGAATATTGATGTTTGTGAATTCTTGATATCCTTGCAAGGTACGAATGATGTTGTCTAGAAAGTTTCGAGTACATCGAAAATGAAAGTGTGAAATCAAACATGTAATTGAATAGTACACTTGGTTTATTATGAACTAGAATTCATTGAATTTGTAGTTAACGATGGTTAAGTTGTTAATGACGGATGTACATTATAGCATATTAGTAATGATGTTTAAAGCTAAGGGGTATAAAATACTATTAAATTTTACAAGGAAATACTATTAAATACAATACAATTTTACTCAAGATATTTATTTATTTATTGAATGGATATACTTAAACCTTGCTACAACACTTATAGGCAGTGTACCTAATCGTACAGTAGTGTAGTTTTTAGTAAGTCCGGTTCGTTCCACAGGGAAAATCTTTTCACAAAGCTTAACGCTATATTAGCTTAAATTTATAAAAATACAAATATATATATAAGTAATATTATTATTATAAAGGGGGGTTTTTACCGTTTAATGACCGGTTTGTCGATTTTAAAACTTTAGTCGCAGTTAAAACAAAATGTAAAATATTAAATAAATAAAAGACTTAATTTAAAGCGTAAAGTAAATAACGATAATAAAATTGCGATAAATAAAAGTGCGATAAAATAAACTTGCGATAATTAAAAAGTACGATAATTAAAATTGCAATTAAATACAATAACAATAAATAAAAGTGCGATAATTAGAAGTGCAATTAAATATAAAATAAAGGAAATTAAATATGAAATAAAAGAATTATGCTTATTTAAACTTCCTAATCATGATGTTTGACGTGTTGATTTTAGTTTTATGCCCATGGGTTAATTGTCCTTTGTCCTGGATTATTTAATATGTCCGTCTGATTTTTGTCCATAACAGTCCATCAGTCATAAATATAAAGTGCGAGTGTCCTCGTCAAATTATCCTTATACCCGAAGTTAAATATTCCAACTAATTGGGGACTTAAACTGTAACAAGATTTTAATACTTTGTTTAATAATTACACCAGGATGTCGACTGAGTGTAACCCAAGGTTTTAATACTTTGTTATCAATTATGCCAAGTGTCCTTGTACATAATTTCACCCCTGTTTTTATAATTCTAGTGGCTATTAATCCATTCCCGTGTCCGGTTAAATGAACGATTATTCGTACATATAAATACCCCGCCCATCGTGTCCGATCGAGTGTATATGGTTATTTATAGGGACGCCCAAATGAAAATCTTTATATTAAAATTAACAAACTATCATTTAGTTAAACAAATATAAAGCCCATTAATAGCCCATAGTCTAATTTCCACAAGTGTCGTTCTTTTGTCCAAACCCCAATTATGGTACAAAGCCCAATTACCCAATTTTAATATTTTTAGCCCAACATCATGATTACTTCGGATTAAATAAGCATAATAATAACTTAGCTACGAGACATTAAATTAAAAATGTTGAACATAACTTACAATGATTAAAAATAGCGTAGCGTTACACGGACAGAATTTTGACTTACACCCTTCCAACATTCGCTAACATACCCTAATTATTAGAATTAAAATTAAAATTAAAATTAAAATATAAATATAAATATAAATATATACTGCGTATATAGATAGAGAGATTGATATATTGGATATTTTTACTCGTCGAACTGTGTTGCTTTTATAGGCTGTTTCAAAATTGGGGGCTCCGCGAGTCGCGGCCCATTTGGTCTTCGAACTCCGCAAGTCGCGGAGTTCCATTTTACAGCTCACTCAACTTTGGCTCTTTGTTTGCCGACGATTATATAAATAAATATAATATATAAATAATTTTAGTAATTATTTAAATATTATATTATATTTATGTGCATAGTTGACTTGTAATTTTTAGTCCGTTGCGTCGAGCGTTGAGAGTTGACTCTGGTCCCGGTTCCGGATTTTCGAACGTCCTTGCGAATAATTTAATATCTTGTACTTTGCGTTTTGAATCTTGTACTCTTGTAATTTTGAGACGTTTCTTATCAATAATTGGAACCTCATTGATTGTATTTTGTACTTTTGAGCTTTTTGGTCGTTTGCGTCTTCAATTCGTCGAATCTATCTTTTGTGTCCACCTTTTATTATTTAAACGAATATCACTTGTAAATAGAACAATTGCAACTAAAAGCTTGTCTTTCTTGAGGAATAATGCTATGAAATATATGTTCGTTTTTAGCATTATCAAATATTCCCACACTCGAGCGTTGTTTGTCCTCAAGCAATATAGTCTTGAAATACAAGAATCACTTCTTTATTCTTCACACTTTGTACATTAGTGATTTCTTTACGGCGGAATAAACAATGGTAGTAACGATGTGGCTTACAGTCCCACATGATTTTGAATTCATTTAGTTGAAAATTTTGAAAAATTTTACTAGAATTAGGTAGTCAGTATATAAGACTAGGGCTGTTCTTTATTATCAGAGAGCACTAGATTCTAATACAACTACTGCTTTACTAGTATTTTTAATGGTAACCAAGTGTTTAAGATAAAAAATTTTAAAAATCCGAAAGAATTTAACCCCTTCCCACACTTAAGATCTTGCAATGCCCTCATTTGCAAGAAATCAGTAACAATTTAAATTATTGAGGGTGATTAGCGTAGAAATGATTAAATTTTACCAAAGTTTCCAAACATATTTGTGTTTGTGTTGAATGATAAATGGTGCACATCATTTGTTCATTCCGTCTTGTTGTTATTTCACATATATTTTGCATCTTGTCGTCAAAATTAGTTTCTTTTGCTGAACTTAATGTCAGTCTTTGAAAATGCGTTGTTTTACCCTGTTGTGTACATAAGATAAACTGCAAACATATATACATATTTTTGAAGTTTGGTATATTACCCCACATTCAAAAATTATTAAAATCTAATAATAAAAGTTAGAAAATTATAAAAACTATTACAATATTAACATAAGTATTAAATGTATTACAAATAATAAAATAAATAAAACTAAGTAGACTAGGGATGATACTGATACCAGTAGGGGTTCCATGCATAACCGTATGTGTTATAGAATGCTTCGGCTGGGTTATACGTAGGATACGGTGGTTGCATCTCTATAGACCAGGGAGGAAATATGGACGTTGGAGTAGGAATATAGTTTCTACCTATTTGTTGGCAATAAGCTATGATTTGGTTTTGAAGAACTTGCCAATCTTCAAATGCTCGATGTCTAGCATTTTCGTACTCTTGTGAAGCTATAAACCTTTGCATTTCTGTCATTTCATTTCCTCCTCCCACATTACCTGGCTGTTGGTTTCTCTCAACCTGTGGATGTCTACCATTATAACGTACTGCGGCGTTATTTCGCCTCTTCAAAACTTTAGCACCATGGTATAAATTTAAACCAATTGTATCGTGGGGTTCTGGTTCTTCGATTAATAATCCCCCCCGACTTATATCCACATCGAGATACTCAGCAATCAAAGTAATAAATATACCACCTCCTATTATGCTATGCGGTCTCATCCCCCTAACCATAGCTGATAAATAATAACCCACACAATAAGGTATACTTACAGCGCTTTGTGGGTCTCGAATACACATGTGGTAAAACAAATCCTGTTCATTTACCTTTTCCTTATTCTTACCTCTTTGTGTAATCGAATTAGCTAAAAACCTATGAATTACTCTTAATTCAGCTCTATCTATATCCAAATAAGAGTAATTTCCCCCTTTGAATCGGTGATGGCTAGTCATTTGACTCCATACACCTTTCGTATCAAAATTTTCGTCTATCTTTCTACCATTTAGTATCAACCCTCTACAATCGGCAGATGCGAACTCCTCAGGCGTATATATACGTAAAGCCTGAGCCATGTCTAGTAAAGACATGTGGCGCATCGAACCTCCTAACAAAAATCTAATAAAAGATCGATCGGTTAAACTATCTACCCGATCATTTATTTATATACTACACAATAATTCTTCACGCCATACTTTATATACAGGTCTACGCATGTTGAATAAACATACCCAATCGTTAAAAGTAGAATTACCATACCTCTGTGTAAGTAATTCCCTAATTGGCCCGGCTAATTCTACAGCTTCTAACGGTGCCCATTCTATTACCCTAGGTACTTCAACAACTTTAGAATGAAGAGTATGCAAACCCCTTTAGTATTTTGGATAATCTATCCAACGTCTGTCAAATCTCAAGTTCGGGTGCAAATCTTCCAAGTGCATATCTGAAAATGTCATAACTGGATGAGGTATATCTTGTTTATAATAGCTATCAACATCCTGTTGTTCCGCATTCTCAGGAGGAGCATTGCGAGCTTGGGATGAAGATTCACCCCTTTCAGTCTGCAAAACACATCAAACACAGTTTTTGTGCATCCAAATATGCATTAGTGTCAGCAAAATCATCAATCAAAATAATTACAATGACATGTTCAATTTATATCAAACTTAAGCTCATTTTCATATTTTCATCAAATCTACACTTTTTCAAATAAGCATATACGAAAATGTTCGCCAAGTTCATAAGCATTCAACTCAAATAACATGTCAAAATAATCATCACTAGCAATTAAACAAGTTTCAAATGGCATTATCTCTTAAAAATCAAGTTCATGAATTTTAGACTTGAAAAAGTCCACTTTAATTCTCAAAATCATGTTTAGGCTCAAAGTTTGGATCATTTTACTACCTAAATATGTTACACTACTTAATTTAGCAACAATTCATGACAAAAATCGGCCATAACCTGTTTATATCAAAAAGCCCCAAATTGCTCAAGAACACAAACCCCAGATTTCTCAAAATTTGAAGTTTAAGGCTTCTAATCATTTTAAATAGCATCAATCTAGGTTATACAAGCATAATACATAAGCAATTTAAGCATAATTACACTAAAAAGTATCAAAATCGAATTGGGTATAAAATTGCTCAAGAACACTAATTTTCGGATTAAATGGTGTTTAGGTGTAGAAATTTACCATTCTTCTTGAGTAATTCCTTGATAGCATCCTTCTTAACATGATTTTGTAAAATATTTGATGAAAAATGGCCAAAAATTGCGAATTTCGTGTGTGTCTTTTGGGTGTTTTTCGCAGTTTGGAGTGTGGTTGTGGGTGGACTGATCAGTTCTTTACGTTTTTATTTTTTTTCTGTAATTTAGTCTCTCCGCGAGTCGCGGCATTTGGCCAATGCAAACTCCGCGAGTCGCGGTGTTTATTTGTGTTTTTTTTTAATAATAAACCTTAACTTATAAAACAAATATAAAATAAATTTAAAATTTTGTTTTCCTTTGTTTTAGGATGATGTCGTTTCGGATCGATGTCCTAGTCCGTCCTTCGACAAAAGTTTAAAATTTGTCTTTTTGTAGCGATTGTTTTAAAGGCTAAGATTTTTGGGTTTTTTTTTTAAATATTTTTGGCATACTTTAATTCAATAAGATTAAAAATAATGATAATAAAAGTTATCGTCCCTCCCTCGGGTAAAGCAATTTCGGTTCAATGACCTAGTCTTCAACTTACGACGAATTTTAAAAATCAAATTTTTAACTTAGCGAAATAAAGTAATTTTTTTGTTTTTAAATTCACGCCAAACTTAAATTAAAAATACATAAAATTAAAAATTCATATTTTAAAAATTAAAAATTCACACCAAACTTAATTTATAAATTCATATTATAAATTCACACCAAACTTATATTATATTTATGTTGTTATACATACAAACTTAAAAATATTAATTTTTCAAATATTTACAATTTTAAATATATTAATTTTAAAAATTGCACAATATTAATTTAAGATTTTATATTAATTTTAAAACATGGTAAAAATAAAATTAAAAATCTTTTTGGCTTTTATCCCACTTTAATCAATCAAATATTATCAAAAACATGCGCCCCTCTTTTCGGTAAAGTAATTTCGGTTCCATGACCTAATTTAACTCTTGACGAATTTTTGAAATATTTTGGGTTGATTGATTAAAGATATTTATAACTTAAGAATAAACGTTAAATTTCGCAGTGATGTAATAAATTTTTGAATGATATCAATAATTTCGGTCGCCAAACCTAATTTTATTCAATACCAATTTAATACTTTATAGCGAACAAATTAGCGTTTATTATCAAAAGGTTAAAAATAAAAATAAAAAAATAAAAACTGTACAGACTTACCTGTGAGATAGTATTCTTAGTTATATGATCTATCCCATTCATATGTTAGTCGGTTTAATTAGTTTTCCATGGCTACATAGGCGTAACCTCGAGCATTCAGTGTTTTTTCTTCTAAACATATGAACGGTCCGTCTCTGCATAAAGTAACAAATTCGGTGTTTGAATAGGTTTGATTATTTGAACATTTACCTCCATGTGACCATTTTACGCATTTGTGACATCTTTCAAGGTGTCGTGCTCTTCTTTTCGCTGTGAATTTTGATTTTCCTTTACCAAATTGTAACTTATTATCTTCGCATCTGGATTCTTTTCTTACTCCGTCCAATCTTTCTCTGATTACTGATACTATTTCACTCGGAAGTGTGTCATTATTACGTTTAGTGATCAAAGCGTGTAGCATTAGACCATGGTTTAGTTCGCAGGAAGTCTTCATTTCGTAAAAACCTAAAAAAATAAAAATTCAGAATGGGGGGAGAAGACTAGTTCTTTAGGGTCTGCTAGGGAAAGACCATTCGGGTTCCATTTTCGAGAACTACACAAAAACAGACAATCTAACTCTAACAGAAATACATATTATCCTTTAAAGACTTGATTCTCCCCACACTTAGTTAGCTGTGGTATCGAAATTGTGATTAACTTCATTGTCAACTTCCATCGGACTATCTATGTAATGTTTAACTCTGTGACCATTAACCTTAAATTCAATCCCATTTGAATTTATTAATTCTATCGTTCCGTATGGAAAAACTCTTTTGACTATGAATGGTCCAGACCATCTTGATTTCAATTTTCCAGGAAATAGCTTGAATCGTGAATTGAAAAGAAGAACTCTGTCTCCTTCTTTAAATTCTTTTGAACTTCTGATTCTTTTATCATGCAATTTCTTCGTTCTTTCCTTATAGATTAACGAATTTTCGTATGCTTCTTGTCGTAATTCTTCTAATTCATTTAATTGACTTAACCGTAGACATCCAGCTTCATGTAAATCAAGATTACATGTCTTCAAAGCCCAAAATGCTTTGTGTTCAATTTCTACTGGAAGATGACATGCTTTTCCATAAACAAGTCTAAAAGGTGTGGTTCCAATTGGAGTTTTATAGGCTGTTCTAAAAGCCCAGAGTGCATCCTCCAATTTAATGGACCATTCATTCGGATTTGATCCTACGGTTTTTTCTAGAATACGTTTTAAAGCTCGGTTGGTATTTTCAACTTGTCCACTTGTTTGTGGATGATATGCGGTGGAGATTTTATGAGTTACTCCATATCTTTTGAGAACTTTCTCAAGTTGATTATTACAGAAATGAGTTCCCCGATCACTTATTAAAGCTTTCGGTGTTCCAAACCTTGCAAAAAGACATTTTAAAAAGTTAACTACAACTCGTGCATCGTTAGTTGTGAGAGCTTGTGCTTCCGCCCATTTAGATACATAATCAATGGCTACGAGAATATAGAGATTATTATGAGATTTTGGAAATGGACCCATAAAGTCAATACCCCAAATGTCAAATACTTCACATACTTGGATGACATTTTGTGGCATTTCATCACGTTGACTTATTTTTCCGGCCCTTTGACAAGCATCACAGGATTTGCAAAGAAGGTGTGCGTCTTTGTAAATTGTAGGCCAATAGAATCCAGCATCATAAACTTTTCTTGCTGTTAGTTGAGGCCCATAATGCCCTCCTGTTGGTCCTGTGTGACAATGGTTTAAAATTTTACTAGCTTCATCTCCGAATACACATCGGCGTATTATTCCATCGGGACAACTTTTAAACAGATGTGGATCTTCCCAAAAATAGTGTTTTATATCACTGAAGAATTTCTTTCGTTTTTGGTACGATAATCCTTTTTCAAGGAATCCACATACTAAGTAGTTTGCATAGTCTGCAAACCATGGTATTTCATTATAATCTATCTTCAATAGATATTCATCAGGAAAGTTGTCTTGTATGGCCGATTCATTTAGAACTTCTAATTCGGGATTTTCAAGACGAGAAAGATGATCAGCGGCGAGATTTTCTGCTCCTCTTTTATCTCGGATTTCAATATCGAATTCTTGTAAGAGTAAGATCCAACGAATTAATCTTAGTTTGGCATCTTGTTTCGAAAATAGGTATCTAAGAGCAGAATGGTCGGTATAGACCACCGTTTTTGCTAGAACGAGATATGAACGAAATTTGTCAAAAGCAAAGACAATAGCAAGGAGTTCTTTTTCAGTAGTTGTATAATTTGTTTGTGCTCCTTGTAACGTCTTACGAGCATAATATATAGGTTGAAATCGTTTTTCAATCCTTTGTCCTAAAACGGCTCCCATTGCAAAATCACTTGCATCGCACATTAGTTTAAACGGTAGATTCCAAATTGGTGTTATCATGATCGGCGCATTAGTGAGTTTCTCTTTAAGAATATTAAAATATTTGATACATTCATCTGAAAAGATGAATGGAGCATCTTTTTCTAGGAGTTTATTCATAGGAGTGGCAATTTTAGAAAAATCTTTTATGAAACGTCGGTAAAAACCGGCATGCCCTAGAAAACTCGTAACTCCTCTAACATTGGTGGGATGTGGAAGTTTAGCAATTACATCTACTTTAGCTCTGTCCACTTCAATTCCTTTTTTTGAAATTTTATGTCCAAGAACGATGCCTTCTTTAACCATGAAATGGCATTTCTCCCAATTAAGAACTAGATTTGATTGTTCGCATCTAATAAGCATTCATTCCAGATTAACTAGACATGATTTAAATGTATCACCGAAGACTGAAAAGTCATCCATTAAAACTTCCATGCATTCTTCTATCATGTCGTGAAAAATTGCCATCATGCACCTTTGAAAGGTTGCAGGGGCGTTGCAAAGTCCAAATGGCATGCGTTTGTAAGCAAAAGTACCATAAGGGCACGTGAATGTGGTTTTCTCTTGATCTTCGGGTGCTATTGGAATTTGAAAGTATCCGGAAAATCCATCAAGAAAACAATAATAACTATATCCGGCTAATCTTTCCAACATTTGATCAATGAAAGGTAAGGGAAAGTGATCTTTTCTGGTGGCGTCATATAATTTTCTATAATCAATACATACACGCCATCCTGTTACAGTCCTTGTAGGAATAAGTTCATTTTTTTCATTTGTAATGACAGTCATGTCACCTTTCTTAGGCACGCATTGAACTGGGCTTACCCATGGACTATCAGAGATTGGATAAATTAAACCTGCATCTAGCAGTTTAATAATTTCTTTTTTAACTACATCTTGTATATTCGGATTTAGTCTTCGTTGGCATTGCACATACGTTTTATGACCTTCTTCCATAAGGATTTTATGTGTGCAATACGAAGGACTTATTCCTTTAATATCATGAATTTTCCATGCAATGGCTGGTTTATGAGCTTTCAACACAGAAATGAGTTGTGATTTTTCATTTTCAGTAAGAGAAGACGATATTATTACAGGTAATTCAGATTCACCATGTAAATAAGCGTATTCCAAATGGTTTGGAAGTGGCTTTAACTCTAATTTCGGAGGTTCTTCTATCGATGATTTATATCGATATCTGTCTTCTTCTTTTAGCATTTGAATTTCTTCTGTTGTTGGTTCATATCCATTAGCTATTAGTGTAGCTAACATTTCAGCTTCATCAATTTGTTCAGTTCCTTCTCCTAAAGAACATTCTCCTGTTCCTTGTAATTCTGGAAATTCTTCTAACAATTCTGCATGTGAATCTATAGTTTGAATATAATAACATGTATCATCTGCAGATTGCGGTTGTTGCATTGCTCTATCAACTGAAAAGGTAACACCCTCGTCCTCTATACTTAGGGTCAGTTTCTTACCGAACACGTCTTTCATTGCTTTAGCCGTGTTTAAGAATGGTCTTTCTAATATGATAGGAACTTGAGAATCTTCTTCCATGTCCAGAACAACAAAATCTACTGGAAATACTAAAGTACCAACTTTAACTAGCATGTTCTCCATTATCCCTCTAGGATATTTTATTGATCTATCGGCTAGTTGTATGCTTATTCTTGTTGGTTTCAATTCTCCAAGGTCTAGTTTAGCGTATAGTGAATACGGCATTAAATTTATACTAGCACCTAAGTCTGCCAATGCTTCTATTGAACTAAGACTACCCAGAAAACATGGAATTGTGAAACTTCCTGGATCAGATAGTTTTTCTGGTATCTTATTCAACAGCACTGCTGAACAATTAGCATTCATAGTAACGGCCGAGAGTTCTTCCATTTTCTTTCTATTTGAGATTAGATCTTTCAAGAATTTAGCATATCTAGGCATTCCTGAAATCACATCAATGAAAGGAAGATTTACATTTATCTGTTTAAACATATCCAAGAATTTGGATTGCTCGGCTTCAAGTTTCTCTTTCTTCATTTTACTCGGGTAAGGAAGTGGTGGTTGGTATGGTTTAACATAAGGTTTATCCTTAGCTGTGTTATCTTCATTAACCTTTTCAACTACCGGTTCTTTTTTCTTATCTTGTTCAGGTTGTGGTTCTTGTGGAGTAGGAATAGTTTCATCAGAAGTTACAGGTATTTCAGGTGGTTAAGTGTTGTACCACTTCTTGTGGTAATGGCTTTAGCTGTTTCATTCCGGGGGTTAGCATTTGTATCACTAGGTAAACTTCCCGGTTTTCTTTCACCTATTAACCTTGCTTGGTTACTTACTTCTTGTTCCAAATTTTGAATAGAAGCTTGTTGATTTCTAAATGCTTGAGCATTTTGTTCATTAGTTTGTTTTTGAGATGTGAAAAACTGCGTTTGAGTTTCAACTAGCTTCGTCATCATATCTTCTAAATTTGGCTTTTTATCATCGGTTTTTGGTGGTTTGTTTTGAAAATTAGGTCTTTGCTGGTTGTAAGTATTATTGGATACTTGTTGATTGCTAAGACCTTGTTGGTTGTTGTATGGAATATTTTGGTTATAATTCTGATTTTGATTGTAAATCGGTCTTGGCGGTTGATAATTATTCTGATAATTATTTCCAGGCCTTTGGTTTATGTATGAAATATTCTCTCTTTGTTCCATTGTTAATTCAATACTGAGACAATCTTTTGTCAAATGTGGTCCTCCACACTGCTCACAACTAATTCGTATTGAGTGAATATCCTTAGTCATCTTTTCCATTCGTCTCTCGACAGCATCTATCTTTGCAGAAATGGAATCTAAGTCATGGCTAGAATCGACTCTAGCTGCTTTAGATGATCTAACGATATCTTTTTCTTGGTGCCACTCATGTGAGTGGGAAGCAGTGTTATCAATAATTTTGTAAGCATCAGTTTCGGTTTTCTTCATAATGGAACCACCAGCTGCTATATCGATGTCTTTTCTTGTAGTGATGTCGCATCCTTGGTAGAATATTTGTACTATTTGACAGGTGTCTAAACCATGTTGCGGACATCCTCTTAATAACTTTCCAAATCTTGTCCACGCCTCATATAGAGTTTCATTCGGTTTCTGTGTGAACGTAACAATTTCTCCTTGAAGTCTTACGGCTTTAGATGCCGGAAAGAATTGTTTAAGAAAATTTTCAACTAAAACGTCCCATGTATCAATCGCCCCTTCAGGTAACGATTCCAATCAATCTTTGGCTTCTCCCTTTAAAGTCCAGGGAAATAACATGAGATATATCTGTTCATCCTCAACTTCTCTTATTTTAAATAGAGTGCAGATCCTATTAAAGGTACGAAGATGTTCATTTGGATCTTCCTTCGGCGCACCACTAAATTGGCATTGATTAGTCGCCATGTGTAGAATTTGTCCTTTGATTTCATAATCTGGCGCATTAATGTCTGGATGGGTAATTGCGTGACCTTGGCCAGTACGTTTAGCTCTCATTCGGTCTTCCATACTTAAAGGTTCTAGATTCTCCATAATTGAATTTGTTGAATCGGAATCACTAGAGGATTCTGATTTAATGGTTCGTTCCTCAATAATCTCTGTTTGAATGATTGGTGGTTCCGGAGGAAAATTTAATGGTTCAGGATCTATGAATCGTCCCTGAATATTCTCCGGATTCTCAATTGTGAGGTCGGGTTCAAAAAATAGATTATCGGAAATTTGAATTGGAGTACTTGGTCGACTGGATGACGATTCTAAAGGAAAATCAATGGCGGTAATATTTGCTAGATGTCTTGATCTAGTTACAGGTGGTGAACGTACAAAAGGTGGTGAACGTACAAAAGGTGGTGAACGTTTTGCTCGGTGCATTCACTGAATATCCTATTAGTTTTAAAAAGGAAAGAAAAATTATATAAGTTATCCAATTAATAGACTTTTCTAATTTTGCCCACGTTTCGAATAGCCAAAAGATGCAGCAGAGGGGCAGGATTCGTTTGGTCTCAAAATAATTGAGGACTGTTTGGCTCCAATAACCCGGTCCACGTACAAATCCAACTATTACTACGAACCAGAAAATTTTGATGTCTATCAATTTAACCACTTAAAATAAATTTTCGTAATTTTAAGAAATTTAGATAAGAAGTAGAGAAAATTCTAAGTCCTAAAAACTAGAATAGCGAGAAATAAGAAAGAAAAAGAGCGCGTCGAAAAAGGTCGAAAAGAAACAAAAAATTGAAAAAGGCGTCGAAAAATAAGAAATAAAAAGAAATGACTTATAGAACTTAAAAACACTCGACTAGGCCAACCTTATTGCTATCACTAACTTAAAATTATAATTGAGATTACTAATTGGAATGATAATTGATACATAGGTAAAAGGCGTCGAAAAATATTAAAACTTACAAGTAAAACTATATCCCAAATGGCAATAACCTAAAAAGGTACTAAAACTTAAAAAGGCGTCGCAAAATTCTAAAGCACCTAAATCTTAGTCTAAAGAAAAAGCACTTAAGGGATTTTACGGCAAGACTTAAAAATCTAGAAATAAAAATAACTATGGCAAAAACTATGTTTTAAAACTAAAAATGAGCGAAAAATACAAATATTACGCTAAAACAATTAAAAAAGGGACAAAATATAAAAATACTAAAAGTTGTAAAAAGTACAATTTTTATAAAAATATTATTTTTATATTATTTATTTTATAAAACTATTAATTTTGTAATTTAAATAATCTAAATAAACTAAAATACAAATTAAAAAAAAAGTAAAACTAAATAATATTAAAATCTAAACCTAATTAGGGTTTAAAATTAATTATAATTAATAATTATCCGTAATTAATGCGAATTAGGGCTTCTGTGTGGCCCGTGTCATACGGCTCCGCGAGTCGCGGTGCCTCGTGGCTACAAACGCCGCAAGTCGCGGGGTTTGGAATTTCAGTTTAGGTGCAGGTTTAAATTCGACGTTTTACTTTTTTTTTATGTTTAAAATAAAAACAAAATATTTAAATAAAACTTATATTTTTATAAAATAAAAATAAAGAAACTTTATAAAACTTAAATATTTAACAAACTCTTAAAAATATTTATATTTTTGTTTTTTTTCTTTTTTTGTTTTCGAATATTTAAAACGTATTTTTACAAAAACGTATTTTTATAAAAGTAAACTAAAAATAAAAATCTTTTTTTTATATATTTAGCGTTGCGCTTCTGGCTTTTAAGCTAGATGTTCCCCGGCAGCGGCGCCAAAAATACTTGATGTTTAAAGCTAAGGGGTATAAAATACTATTAAATTTTACAAGGAAATACTATTAAATACGATACAATTTTACTCAAGATATTTATTTATTTATTGAATGGATATACTTAAACCTTGCTACAACACTTATAGGCAGTGTACCTAATCGTACAGTAGTGTAGTTTTTAGTAAGTCCGGTTCGTTCCACAGGGAAAATCTTTTTCACAAAGCTTAACGCTATATTAGCTTAAATTTATAAAAATACAAATATATATATAAGTAATATTATTATTATAAAGGGGGGTTTTTACCGTTTAATGACCGGTTTGTCGATTTTAAAACTTTAGTCGCAGTTAAAACAAAATATAAAATATTAAATAAATAAAAGACTTAATTTAAAGCGTAAAGTAAATAACGATAATGAAATTGCGATAAATAAAAGTGCGATAAAATAAACTTGCGATAATTAAAAAGTACGATAATTAAAAGTGCAATTAAATACAATAACAATAAATAAAAGTGCGATAATTAGAAGTGCAATTAAATATAAAATAAAGGAAATTAAATATGAAATAAAAGAATTATGCTTATTTAAACTTCCGTAATCATGATGTTTGACGTGTTGATTTTAGTTTTATGCCCATGGGTTAATTGTCCTTTGTCCTGGATTATTTAATATGTCCGTCTGGTTTTTGTCCATAACAGTCCATCAGTCATAAATATAAAGTGCGAGTGTCCTCGTCAAATTATCCTTATACCCGAAGTTAAATATTTCAACTAATTGGGGACTTAAACTGTAACAAGATTTTAATACTTTGTTTAATAATTACACCAGGATGTCGACTGAGTGTAACCCAAGGTTTTAATACTTTGTTATCAATTATGCTAAGTGTCCTTGTACATAATTTCACCCCTGTTTTAATAATTCTAGTGGCTATTAATCCATTCCCGTGTCCGGTTAAATGAACGATTATTCGTACATATAAATACCCCACCCATCGTGTCCGATCGAGTGTATATGGTTATTTATAGGGACGCCCAATTGTAAATCTTTATATTAAAATTAACAAACTATCATTTAGTTAAAAAAAATATAAAGCCCATTAATAGCCCATAGTCTAATTTCCACAAGTGTCGTTCTTTTGTCCAAACCCCAATTATGGTACAAAGCCCAATTACCCAATTTTAATATTTTTAGCCCAACATCATGATTACTTTGGATTAAATAAGCATAATAATAACTTAGCTACGAGACATTAAATTAAAAAGGTTGAACATAACTTACAATGATTAAAAATAGCGTAGCGTTACACGGACAGAATTTCGACTTACACCCTTACAACATTCGCTAACATACCCTTATTATTAGAATTAAAATTAAAATTAAAATTAAAATATAAATATAAATATATACTGCGTATATAGATAGAGAGATTGATATATTGGATATTTTTACTCGTCGAACTGCGTTGCTTTTATAGGCTGTTTCAAAATTGGGGGCTTCGCTAGTCGCGGCCCATTTGGTCTTCGAACTCCGCAAGTCGCGGAGTTCCATTTTACAGCTCACTCAACTTTGGCTCTTTGTTTGCCGACGATTATATAAATAAATATAATATATAAATAATTTTAGTAATTATTTAAATATTATATTATATTTATGTGCATAGTTGACTTGTAATTTTTAGTCCGTTGCGTCGAGCGTTGAGAGTTGACTCTGGTCCCGGTTCCGGATTTTCGAACGTCCTTGCGTACAATTTAATATCTTGTACTTTGCGTTTTGAATCTTGTACTCTTGTAATTCTGAGACGTTTCTTATCAATAATTGGAACCTCTTTGATTGTATTTTGTACTTTTGTGCTTTTTGGTCGTTTGCGTCTTCAATTCGTCGAATCTATCTTTTGTCTTCACCTTTTATTATTTAACCGAATATCACTTGTAAATAGGACAATTGCAACTAAAAGCTTGTCTTTCTTGAGGAATAATGCTATGAAATATATGTTCGTTTTTAGCATTATCAAGAAACATGAATTATCCGAGTAGTATCTACCCTTATTTAATTCATACATAATAGCTTAGTACGAAAAGATCTATTTTAATTTCAAAATTCATATATATATATATATATATATATATATATATATATATATATATATATATATATATATATATATATATATATATATATATATATATATATATATATAATATACATATAATTTCTTCAGAGAGATTGAGTTAATATTTCATAACTCGTTGATACAATATACTCGTCGTTGGTTAGTGATGATGTTCCTAGTGATTATGGATCTGGTGGAGTTTGTGATGTTGTAGGTTCTACTGATGCTGACGATGCTGACGGAACTGACGGTGCTGGTGATGTTGATGGTACTGTTAATGCTGCTGGTAAAACAAGTTTAGCTTATAAATCACACGCTATTCTTGTCAGGGTTTCTACTCTACCGTCTCCGTTCACTCATTACGATCAGAATTTGAATAAGTAATCTCTAAGACTTTGGAGATTACATAATCGCCACAAAATATTTCTTCAATGAAGTTATGAATCGATACTTCATCGTTTGTTATTGTTGGTATTCCTTGGTATCTACGGTGCGTATGATGCTGATGCTCAAGGTACAAATGGTGATGTTGAGATGTGGGATGCGGAGGTTGTTGTTGGTGGTGGTAATGGTACTGTTGGCATTGATGATGGTGGTCATGTTGATGCCGGTGATGTTGCTGGTGCTTGTAACCTTTGCACCATATTCTCTAAAGCCACTACTCGAGCGCGAAGCTCGTTGACTTCTTCTACTACACCGGGATGATTGTCGGTTCGGACGAGCGGATGAATAAGATCTAGAATTTGAGATAGTATATAATCGTTACGAGATACTTTAGAAATGAGAGAGAAAATGGTGTCTCGAACAGGTTCACCGGTAAGTGCTTCAGGTTCTTCGCCAAGAGGGCAATGTGGTGGATGAAAGGAATCACCTTCTTCTTGTCTCCAATGATTAAGTAGGCTACGAACTCATCCCCAATTCATCCAGAATAGATGATGGCTAATTGGTTGATCCATTCCGGTCACACTGCTTTCAGAGCTCGAGTGAAACTCCATATCGGAATCCGAGAGACTTGAACTAGTGGCAAATTCCATTTCGTACGATTGAATAAAGGATTTTTCGATATGAAAGGATTTCCGGCTATTGGATGGTATTCTAATTACATAGAATATATATATATATATATATATATATATATATATATATATATATATATATATATATATATATATATATATATATATATATATATATATATATATATATATATATAGAACAAAAGATTTCGTAGATTACGGAGGAATTTACAGAATATGTCAGGCAAAGTTTACAGTAACAGATACGCTAAGATATGAATTAGCAGATACGCTAAGATATGAATTTTGTCTATACACTATTCATGCAATTAATGCAATATGATGTGTGTAGACTACAAATGATAAGCATGAAATTTTTCGACAAGAAATGATAAGCAAAACTTTTTGACATGCAACTAAGGTCGAAGTCCAGACTCACTAATGCATATTATTAACTATCAGTTAGACACACTAATGCAAGACCTGGTTCGCTAAGACCACCGCTCTGATACCACATGAGATGACCCGTCCTAATCTATAAGGACGAATACAATAACATATGGATACATTGCGAGGTATTTAACCTCTATATGATACATTTTACAAATATTGCATTCGTTTTTAAAAGACAACTTTCATTACATCGAAAGTTGACAGGCATGCATACCATTTCATTATATCCAAACTATAAATGACCTAATCTATCATTTATTTAATAATAAACTTTACTGAACTCAACGACTTGAATGCAACGTCTTTTGAAATATGCCATGAATGACTCCAAGTAATATCTTTAAAATAAGCAAATGCACAGTGGAAGATTTCTTTAATACCTGAGAATAAACATGCTTTCAAGTGTCAACCAAAAGGTTGGTGAGTTCATTAGTTTATCATAATCAATCATTTCCAATAATATAATAGACCACAAGGTACTCATATTTCGAAAACAATCTGTGCAGGTCTGCTCACTGCTGTAAAAATCATTCATACGAAATTAACACCTGGTAATCCACATTAACAAAATGCATCTAGAATATCCCCCACATACAGGTATTTTGCAAACTGCATGTAAACAGCATACAAACAGGCCACTCTTTTAAATATGACGGTTGTGTACACCTCACAAACAGGTCCATATCTTTTAAAGCTGGCGGTTGTATACTAAAATCGAAGTACTAAAGTAGTTTAAATTCTCTGACTGGGGCTTGTCAAGGACATTAGATCTATCTTTAGGATTCGCGTCAATTAGGGGGTCTGTTCCCTAATTCTTAGATTACCAGACTATAAAGGGGTGATATTGTAGTGACCCGAAATTTTCCATGTTTATATATATTAATTGAGATTGATATTTACATGATTAAATGTTTCCAACATGTTAAGCAATCAAACTTGTTAAGACTTGATTAATTGAAATATGTTTCATATAGACAATTGACCACCCAAGTTGACCGGCGATTCACGAACGTTAAAACTTGTAAAAATGACATGACGATATATATATATATATGGATATACATATGGTTAACATGAGATTATGATAAGTAAGTATATCCATAAGTATATTAACAATGAGTTATATACATATAAACAAGACTACTAACTTAAGGATTTCGAAACGAGACATATATGTAACGATTATCGTTGTAACGACATTTAAATGTATGTATATCATATTAAGATATATTAATATATCATAATATCATGATAATATAATAATTTAACATCTCATTAGATATAATAAACAATGGGTTAACAACATTAATTGAGATCGTTAACTTAAAGGTTTCAAAACAACACTTACATGTAACGACTAACGATGACTTAACGACTCAGTTAAAATGTATATACATGTAGTGTATTTAGATGTATTAAAATACTTTTGGAAGACTTCAAGACATATATCAAAACACTCATACTTAACGAAAATGGTTACAGTTACTTTCCCATTCTTTTCTTTCATCAAGAATTCTAGTCGTATTCTTACCCGTATTACACACAGCTTCAAAACGTACTTACTATGGGTATATACCAATATGAACTAGCATGGGATTCCACTCTTGATTACGTCATGTATGACTAATCAATTTTAACTTCTACCATGAGCTAGTCAACTAACTAGAACTCCTTTTAACCCCACTCACCACTCACCAATTACCACTCATCATTCACTCCATTTCACTTCCAATTCTCTTTCTAATTCTCTCTCAACACACACACACACACACACACTATTATGAACGTATTTTTCCAGTAGTTAATCATCATCTTCATCAAAAATCACTTCAAGAATCAAGCTATAATCATCATAGGAAGAACACTTCAAGAACACCTCAAAAATCCCTTCAAGTTTACTAATTTACTTCCAAGCTTTCTAATCCATTCCAAGTAATCATCTAAGATCAAGAAACCTTTGTTATATACAGTAGGTTATCTTTCTTATTCAAGGTAATATTCATATTCAAACTTTGATTCAATTTCTATAACTATAAACTATCTTAATTCGAGTAAAAATCTTACTTGAACTTGTTTTTGTGTCATGATCCTACTTCAAGAACTTTCAAGCCATCCAAGATCCTTTGAAGCTAGATCATTTCTTGTCACTTCCAGTAGGTTTACCTACTAAACTTGAGGTAGTAATGATGTTCATAACATCATTTGATTCATATATATAAAATTATCTTATTCGAAGGTTTAAACTCGTAATCCCTAGAACATAGTTTAGTTAATTCTAAACTTGTTCGCAAACAAAAGTTAATCCTTCTAACTTGACTTTTAAAATTAACTAAACACATGTTCTATATCTATATGATATGCTAACTTAATGATTTAAAACCTGGAAACACGAAAAACACCGTAAAATCGGATTTACGCCGTCGTAGTAACACCGCGGGCTGTTTTGGGTTAGTTAATTAAAAACTATGATAAACTTTGATTTAAAAGTTTTTATTCTGAGAAAATGATTTTTATTATGAACATGAAACTATATCCAAAAATTATGGTTAAACTCAAAGTGGAAGTATGTTTTCTAAAATGGTCATCTAGACGTCGTTCTTTCGACTGAAATGACTACCTTTACAAAAACGACTTGTAACTTATTTTTATGACTATAAACCTATAATTTTTCTGTTTAGATTCATAAAATAGAGTTCAATATGAAACCATAGCAATTTGATTCACTCAAAACGGATTTAAAATGAAGAAGTTATGGGTAAAACAAGATTGGATAATTTTTCTCATTTTAGCTACGTGAAAATTGGTAACAAATCTATTCCAACCATAACTTAATCAACTTGTATTGTATATTATGTAATCTTGAGATACCATACACACGTATACAATGTTTCGACCTATCATGTCGACACATCTATATATATTTCGGAACAACCATAGACACTCTATATGTGAATGTTGGAGTTAGCTATACAGGGTTGAGGTTGATTCCAAAATATATATAGTTTGAGTTGTGATCAATACTGAGATACGTATACACTGGGTCGTGGATTGATTCAAGATAATATTTATCGATTTATTTCTGTACATCTAACTGTGGACAACTAGTTGTAGGTTACTAACGAGGACAGCTGACTTAATAAACTTAAAACATCAAAATATATTAAAAGTGTTGTAAATATAGTTTGAACATACTTTAATATATATGTATATATTGTTATAGGTTCGCGAATCAACAGTGGTCAAGTCTTACTTCTCGACGAAGTAAAAATCTGTGAAAGTGAGTTTCATTTGCCTTTTTACCCTTTATATTTTTGGGACTGAGAATACATGCGCTTTTATAAATGTTTGACGAAATAGACACAAGTAATTGAAACTACATTCTATGGTTGAATTATCGAAATCGAATATGCCCCTTTTTATTAAAGTCTGGTAATCTAAGAATTAGGGAACAGACACCCTAATTGACGTGAATCCTAAAGATAGATCTATTGGGTCTAACAAAC
This sequence comes from Rutidosis leptorrhynchoides, assembly GCF_046630445.1. NCBI lineage: Eukaryota > Viridiplantae > Streptophyta > Magnoliopsida > Asterales > Asteraceae > Rutidosis > Rutidosis leptorrhynchoides. The sequence goes on from NC_092334.1 coordinate 115,384,303, forward strand.
CCCATCCAAAGTACCAGATGCTTTAGTACTTCGAAATTTATATCATATCCGAAGGGTGTCCCGGAATGATGGGGATATTCTTATATATGCATCTTGTTAATGTCGGTTACCAGGTGTTCACCATATGAATGATTTTTATCTCTATGTATGGGATGTGTATTGAAATATGAAATCTTGTGGTCTATTGTTACGATTTGATATATATAGGTTAAACCTATAACTCACCAACATTTTTGTTGACGTTTAAAGCATGTTTATTCTCAGGTGAATATTAAGAGCTTCCGCTGTTGCATACTAAAATAAGGACAAGATTTGGAGTCCATGTTTGTATGATATTGTGTAAAAACTGCATTCAAGAAACTGATTTCGATGTAACATATTTGTATTGTAAACCATTATGTAATGGTCGTGTGTAAACAAGATATTTTAGATTATCATTATTTGATAATCTACGTAAAGCTTTTTAAACCTTTGTTTATGAAATAAAGGTTATGGTTTGTTTTAAAAATGAATGCAGTCTTTGAAAAACGTCTCATGTAGAGGTCAAAACCTCGCAACGAAATCAATTAATATGGAACGTTTTTAATCAATAAGAACGGGACATTTCAGTTGGTATCCGAGCGTTGGTCTTAGAGAACCAGAATTTTGCATTAGTGTGTCTTATCGAGTTTGTTAGGATGCATTAGTGAGTCTGGACTTCGACCGTGTTTACTTGAAAAATGATTGCTTAACAAATTTTGTTGGAAACTATATATTTTTAACATGTGAATATTATGTGATATATTAATCTCTTAACGTGTTTGATATTATGTGATAGATGTCTACCTCTAGAACAAGTCCCATTGACTCACCTAATAATAATGAAGAGTCAAATGTAAATTGGAATGATTCGTGGACTGATTCACAAGTTCCCGAAGAGGAACCGGAAGAAGAGTCGGAACCAGAAGAAGAATCGGAACCGGAAGAAGAATCGGAACCGGATGAAGAAATAGAACCGGTGGGGGAAATAATAAAACGGTTAAGTAAAAGAAAATCCTCAACCAACAGACCAAGGTTAATTATGGTCAATGGTGTTTCCGCTAAGGAAGCAAAATATTGGGAGGATTACCAATTCTCCGATGAATCGGATTCTGACGAGAATTCCGATGATGTTATAGAAATTACCCCAACTGAATTTAAAAAGGCAAAAGAAAATAATAAGGGAAAGGGCATAAAAATAGTGAAATCTAATTCCAACCCCGATGAACTTTATATGTATCGTCAACCCCCGAAGTCCTTAAGTTGTAACAATGACCCGGGAACCTCTAAACCACCAGGTTTTTCTAAACCAATGTGGAAAACGACGGTTTGTATTAGGGGAACATCATATATCCCTAGAAACTTGGCAAAACGAACCAAAACCGAAGAAGAAGAAACAAGCGAGTCGGAATAAGATAGTTGTATTCGTGTGGTGTAATATATGTAATAGAGTGTGCTTATGCTTTATGATATATGTAAAAATTGCTTGTATTAATAAGTATTTTTTTTTTATGAATCTAACTCTTGTTTATTTTACAGTATAAAAACACAAAATGGATAGACAACCCAATATTTTAAGAGACCTATCCGGAGACATGATTGATGAAATCTTGTCTAGAGTCGGTCAGAATTCTTCGGCACAACTATTTAAGGCGAGATCAGTTTGTAAGACATTCGAAGAACATTCCAAGAATGCCTTGGTTTATAAAAGGCTTTCGTTCGAAAGATGGGGGATATCACATTGGGAAATCCATAAGTTACGATGTGTTTACTTTGACGCATATATTGCGGGGAACCTAAATGCTATCTTACGCAATGGGTTAAGAAATTATTTTGACTCAATATATCCAAATATTGGACTTTGTGATTTAGAAAAAGCGGCTAACATGCAACATAAAGAAGCACGTTATGCTTACGGATTAGTAATGTTCGCTTCTCACCAAAGTGAGAACAAGAACATCGGCCTACAACTATTAAACAAAACGTTCCCACAAGTGACGGAGTCGGTAATTGGGGTAAGAAATGAGGTTTTTAGATTGTTACGGGACTGTTGGACATTACGTAACCCTCGTCCCTTTGACGACGTTACAACACGCTGTCTTATCAACGACCATAACGGTTATGTTCCACAAGACTAAGGATGGGAAGTAGTCCTAGTAAAACCAGAATGCATGACTTGTTTCTGGACGTATGAATTACGTGTCTTTATTGCCTTTACTGAACGACTTGTGTACTAGCTAGAATTATCTTCACAACTATCTTGTATCAAAGTTATTGTGTGCTATATTTCATGCTTTATGTAAAATAAGCAGTATTGTAAGTTTGTAAAATATTGTATAAAAGTTTGAATGCGAAATATTATTATAATCAGTTTTTCATATAGAATTGTAGTAGTTGAATTATATATTAGCTACTAAGTATGAACTTAACGGGTAGGTACTACCCGAATTCAAACTTATAAAACGCTAATATGAAGAAAAATCTTTTATAAATGAGTTCATATTATGCTACGAAATACTATTAACTACTCTTAATATTCTGTATGATTAACTTGTTCCATTTGACTATTTTGAAGGAAATGGCACCGACTACTCGACACACCGTGAATATGAATGAAGAGGAATTCCGTACTTTTCTAGCTTCAAACATAGCCGCAGTAGAGGCTGCGCTACATACCAACAATAACCTTGGATCTAGCAGTACAGGAAATCGTGTAGGATGCACCTACAAAGAATTCACTGCCTGCAAACCTTTGGAATTTGATGGAACCGAAGGACCGATCGGATTGAAACGGTGGACCGAGAAGGTCGAATCGGTGTTTGCCATAAGTAAGTGTACTGAAGAGGACAAAGTAAAGTACGCTACGCATACCTTCACAGGTTCTGCATTAACATGGTGGAATACCTATCTAGAGCAAGTGGGACAAGACGATGCGTACGCACTACCGTGGTCAGCATTCAAGCACTTGATGAACGAGAAGTACCGTCCCAGAACCGAGGAAAATAAGCTCAAGACAGAACTTAGAGGGTTACGAACCCAAGGATTTGATATTACCACGTACGAAAGACGATTCACAGAATTGTGCCTATTGTGTCCTGGAGAATTCGAAGATGAGGAAGAGAAGATCGACGCGTTTGTGAAAGGATTACCAGAAAGAATCCAAGAAGATATAAGTTCACACGAGCCCGCCTCCATACAACAGGCATGTAGAATGGCTCACAAACTAGTGAACCAGATTGAAGAAAGAATTAAAGAACAGGCTGCTGAAGAGGCCAATGTGAAGCAAGTCAAAAGAAAGTGGGAGGAAAACGGTGATAAGAATCACCAATACAACAACAACAGCAATTACAACAATAATCGCAACAATTATCCCAACAATCGCAACATCAATCGCAACTACAACAAACGGCCCAACAACAACAACAACAACAACAACAACAACAGCAACTACAACAATCATCCCAACAACAATAATAACCGCAACAACAACAACAATCAGAAGCAGCTATGCCAAAGGTGTGAAAAGTATCACTCGGGGTTCTGCACCAAATTTTGCAACAAGTGTAAAAGAAATGGTTATAGCTGTAGTGACCCGAACTTTTCCATGTTTATATATATTAATTGAGATTGATATTTACATGATTAAATGTTTCCAACATGTTAAGCAATCAAACTTGTTAAGACTTGATTAATTGAAATATGTTTCATATAGACAATTGACCACCCAAGTTGACCGGTGATTCACGAACGTTAAAACTTGTAAAAACTATATGATGACATATATATGGATATATATATAGTTAACATGATACTATGATAAGTAAACATATCATTAAGTATATTAACAATGAACTACATATGTAAAAACAAGACTACTAACTTAATGATTTTTAAACGAGACATATATGTAACGATTATCGTTGTAAAGACATTTAATGTATATATATCATATTAAGAGATATTCATACATGATAATATCATGATAATATAATAATTTAAAATCTCATTTGATATTATAAACATTGGGTTAACAACATTTAACAAGATCGTTAACCTAAAGGTTTCAAAACAACACTTACATGTAACGACTAACGATGACTTAACGACTCAGTTAAAATGTATATACATGTAGTGTTTTAATATGTATTTATACACTTTTGAAAGACTTCAATACACTTATCAAAATACTTCTACTTAACAAAAATGCTTACAATTATATCCTCGTTCAGTTTCATCAACAATTCTACTCGTATGCACCCGTATTCGTACTCGTACAATACACAGCTTTTAGATGTATGTACTATTGGTATATACACTTCAATGATCAGCTCTTAGCAGCCCATGTGAGTCACCTAACACATGTGGAAACCATCATTTGGCAACTAGCATGAAATATCTCATAAAATTACAAAAATATGAGTAATCATTCATGACTTATTTACATGAAAACAAAATTACATATCCTTTATATCTAATCCATACACCAACGACCAAAAACACCTACAAACACTTTCATTCTTCAATTTTCTTCATCTAATTGATCTCTCTCAAGTTCTATCTTCAAGTTCTAAGTGTTCTTCATAAATTCCAAAAGTTCTAGTTTCATAAAATCAAGAATACTTTCAAGTTTGCTAGCTCACTTCCAATCTTGTAAGGTGATCATCCAACCTCAAGAAATCTTTGTTTCTTACAGTAGGTTATCATTCTAATACAAGGTAATAATCATATTCAAACTTTGGTTCAATTTCTATAACTATAACAATCTTATTTCAAGTGATGATCTTACTTGAACTTGTTTTCGTGTCATGATTCTGCTTCAAGAACTTCGAGCCATCCAAGGATCCATTGAAGCTAGATCCATTTTTCTCTTTTCCAGTAGGTTTATCCAAGGAACTTAAGGTAGTAATGATGTTCATAACATCATTCGATTCATACATATAAAGCTATCTTATTCGAAGGTTTAAACTTGTAATCACTAGAACATAGTTTAGTTAATTCTAAACTTGTTCGCAAACAAAAGTTAATCCTTCTAACTTGAATTTTAAAATCAACTAAACACATGTTCTATATCTATATGATATGCTAACTTAATGATTTAAAACCTGGAAACACGAAAAACACCGTAAAACCGGATTTACGCCGTCGTAGTAACACCGCGGGCTGTTTTGGGTTAGTTAATTAAAAACTATGATAAACTTTGATTTAAAAGTTGTTATTCTGAGAAAATGATTTTTATTATGAACATGAAACTATATCCAAAAATTATGGTTAAACTCAAAGTGGAAGTATGTTTTCTAAAATGGTCATCTAGACGTCGTTCTTTCGACTGAAATGACTACCTTTACAAAAATGACTTGTAACTTATTTTTCCGACTATAAACCTATACTTTTTCTGTTTAGATTCATAAAATAGAGTTCAATATGAAACCATAGCAATTTGATTCACTCAAAACGGATTTAAAATGAAGAAGTTATGGGTAAAACAAAATTGGATAATTTTTCTCATTTTAGCTACGTGAAAATTGGTAACAAATCTATTCCAACCATAACTTAATCAACTTGTATTGTATATTATGTAATCTTGAGATACCATAGACACGTATACAATGTTTCGACCTATCATGTCGACACATCTATATATATTTCGGAACAACCATAGACACTCTATATGTGAATGTTGGAGTTAGCTATACAGGGTTGAGGTTGATTCCAAAATATATATAGTTTGAGTTGTGATCAATACTGAGATACGTATACACTGGGTCGTGGATTGATTCAAGATAATATTTATCGATTTATTTCTGTACATCTAACTGTGGACAACTAGTTGTAGGTTACTAACGAGGACAGCTGACTTAATAAACTTAAAACATCAAAATATATTAAAAGTGTTGTAAATATATTTTGAACATACTTTGATATATATGTATATATTATTATAGGTTCGTGAATCAACCAGTGGCCAAGTCTTACTTCCCGACGAAGTAAAAATCTGTGAAAGTGAGTTATAGTCCCACTTTTAAAATCTAATATTTTTGGGATGAGAATACATGCAGGTTTTATAAATGATTTACAAAATAGACACAAGTACGTGAAACTACATTCTATGGTTGAATTATCGAAATCGAATATGCCCCTTTTTATTAAGTCTGGTAATCTAAGAATTAGGGAACAGACACCCTAATTGACGCGAATCCTAAAGATAGATCTATTGGGCCTAACAAACCCCATCCAAAGTACCGGATGCTTTAGTACTTCGAAATTTATATCATATCCGAAGGGTGTCCCGGAATGATGGGGATATTCTTATATATGCATCTTGTTAATGTCGGTTACCAGGTGTTCACCATATGAATGATTTTTATCTCTATGTATGGGATGTGTATTGAAATATGAAATCTTGTGGTCTATTGTTACGATTTGATATATATAGGTTAAACCTATAACTCACCAACATTTTTGTTGACGTTTAAAGCATGTTTATTCTCAGGTGAATATTAAGAGCTTCCGCTGTTGCATACTAAAATAAGGACAAGATTTGGAGTCCATGTTTGTATGATATTGTGTAAAAACTGCATTCAAGAAACTGATTTCGATGTAACATATTTGTATTGTAAACCATTATGTAATGGTCGTGTGTAAACAGGATATTTTAGATTATCATTATTTGATAATCTACGTAAAGCTTTTTAATCCTTTATTTATGAAATAAAGGTTATGGTTTGTTTTAAAAATGAATGCAGTCTTTGAAAAACGACTCATATAGAGGTCAAAACCTCGCAACGAAATCAATTAATATGGAACGTTTTTAATCAATAAGAACGGGACATTTCAGTTGGTATCCGAGCGTTGGTCTTAGAGAACCAGAATTTTGCATTAGTGTGTCTTATCGAGTTTGTTAGGATGCATTAGTGAGTCTGGACTTCGACCGTGTTTACTTGAAAAATGATTGCTTAACAAATTTTGTTGGAAACTATATATTTTTAACATGTGAATATTATGTGATATATTAATCTCTTAACGCGTTTGATATTATGTGATAGATGTCTACCTCTAGAACAAGTCCCATTGACTCACCTAATAATAATGAAGAGTCAAATGTAAATTGGAATGATTCGTGGACTGATTCACAAGTTCCCGAAGAGGAACCGGAAGAAGAGTCGGAACCGGAAGAAGAATCGGAACCGGAAGAAGAATCGGAACCGGATGAAGAAATAGAACCGGTGGGGGAAATAATAAAACGGTTAAGTAAAAGAAAATCCTCAACCAACCGACCAAGGTTAATTATGGTCAATGGTGTTTCCGCCAAGGAAGCAAAATATTGGGAGGATTACCAATTCTCCGATGAATCGGATTCCGACGAGAATTCCGATGATGTTATAGAAATTACCCCAACTGAATTTAAAAAGGCAAAAGAAAATAATAAGGGAAAGGGCATAAAAATAGAGAAATCTAATTCCAACCCCGATGAACTTCATATGTATCGTCAACCCCCGAAGTCCTTAAGTTGTAACAATGACCCGGGAACCTCTAAACCACCAGGTTTTTCTAAACCAATGTGGATCACGACGGCTCGTATTAGGGGAACATCATATATCCCTAGAAACTTGGCAAAACGAACCAAAACCGAAGAAGAAGAAACGAGCGAGTCGGAATAAGATAGTTGTATTCGTGTGGTGTAATATATGTAATATAGTGTTCTTATGCTTTATGATATATGTAAAAATTGCTTGTATTAATAAGTATTTTTTTATGAATCTAACTCTTGTCTATTTTATAGTTTAAAAATACAAAATGGATAGACAACCCAATATTTTAAGAGACCTACCCGGAGACATGATTGATGAAATCTTGTCTAGAGTCGGCCAGAATTCTTCGGCACAACTATTTAAGGCGAGATCAGTTTGTAAGACATTCGAAGAACGTTCCAAGAATGTCTTGGTTTATAAGAGACTTTCGTTTGAAAGATGGGGGATATCACATTGGGAAACCCATAAGTTACGATGTGTTTACTTTGACGCATATATTGCGGGGAACCCAAATGCTATTTTACGCAACGGGTTAAGAAATTATTTTGACTCAATATATCCGAATATTGGACTTCGTGATTTAGAAAAAGCGGCTAACATGCAACATAAAGAAGCATGTTATGCTTACGGATTAGTAATGTTCGCTTCTCACCAAAGTGAGAACAAGAACATCGGGCTACAACTATTAAACAAAACGTTTCCACAAGTGACGGAGTCGGTAATTGGGGTAAGAAATGAGGTTTTTAGATTATTACGGGACTGTTGGACATTACATAACCCTCGTCCCTTTGACGACGTTACAACACGCTGTCTTATCAACGGCCATAACGGTTATGTTGCACAAGACCAAGGATGGGAAGTAGTCCTAGTAAAACCAGAATGCATGACTTGTTTCTGGACGTATGAATTACGTGTCTTTATTGCCTTTGCTGAACGACTTGTGTACTAGCTAGAATTGTCTTCACAACTATCTTGTATCAAAGTTATTGTGTGCTATATTTCATGCTTTATGTAAAATAAGCGGTATTGTAAGTTTGTAAAATATTGTATAAAAGTTTGAACGCGAAATATTATTATAATCAGTTTTTCATATAGAATTGTAGTAGTTGAATTGTATATTAGCTACTAAGTATGAACTTAACGGGTAGGTACTACCCGAATTTAAACTTATAAAACGCTAATATGAAGAAAAAGCTTTTATAAATGAGTTCATATTATGCTACGAAATACTATTAACTACTCTTAATATTCTGTATGATTAACTTGTTCCATTTAACTATTTTGAAGGAAATGGCACCGACTACTCGACACACCGTGAATATGAATGAAGAGGAATTCCGTACTTTTCTAGCTTCAAACATAGCCGCAGTACAGGCTGCGCTACATACCAACAATAACCTTGGATCTAGCAGTACAGGAAATCGTGTAGGATGCACCTACAAAGAATTCACTGCCTGCAAACCTTTGGAATTTGATGGAACCGAAGGACCGATCAGATTGAAACGGTAGACCGAGAAGGTCGAATCGGTGTTTGCCATAAGTAAGTGTACTGAAGAGGACAAAGTAAAGTACGCTACGCATACCTTCACAGGTTCTGCGTTAACATGGTGGAATACCTATCTAGAGCAAGTGGGACAAGACGATGCGTACGCACTACCGTGGTTAGCATTCAAGCACTTGATGAACGAGAAGTACCGTCCCAGAACCGAGGTCAATAAGCTCAAGACAGAACTTAGAGGGTTACGAACCCAAGGATTTGATATTACCACGTACGAAAGACGATTCACAGAATTGTGCCTATTGTGTCCGGGAGCATTCGAAGATGAGGAAGAGAAGATCGACGCGTTTGTGAAAGGATTACCGGAAAGAATCCAAGAAGATATAAGTTCACACGAGCCCGCCTCCATACAACAGGCATGTAGAATGGCTCACAAACTCGTGAACCAAATTGAAGAAAGAATTAAAGAACAGACTGCTGAAGAGGCCAATGTGAAGCAAGTCAAAAGAAAGTGGGAGGAAAACGGTGATAAGAATCACCAATACAACAACAACAGCAATTACAACAATAATCGCAATAATTATCCCAACAATCGCAACATCAATCGCAACTACAACAAACGGCCCAACAACAACAACAACAACAACAACAACAACAACAACAACAACAGCAACTACAACAATCATCCCAACAACAATAATAACCGCAACAACAACAACAATCAGAAGCAGCTATGCCAAAGGTGTGAAAAGAATCACTCGGGGTTCTGCACCAAATTTTGCAACAAGTGTAAAAGAAATGGTCATAGCGCGGCGAAGTGTGAGGTCTACGGACCAGGGGTTAATAGAACGAAAGGAACAAATGGTGTCGGAACGAGTAATGGCGGAGCAAGTAGTGTCGGAGCAAGTTATGCCAATGTAGTTTGTTATAAATGTGGAAAACCAGGCCACATTATTAGAAATTGCCCGAACCAGGAGAACACGAATGGACAAGGCCGTGGAAGAGTTTTCAATATTAATGCGGCAGAGGCACAGGAAGACCCGGAGCTTGTTACGGGTACGTTTCTTATTGACAATAAATCTGCTTACGTTTTATTTGATTCGGGTGCGGATAGAAGCTATATGAGTAGAGATTTTTGTGCTAAATTAAGTTGTCCATTGACGCCTTTGGATAGTAAATTTTTACTCGAATTAGCAAATGGTAAATTAATTTCAGCAGATAATATATGTCGGAATCGAGAAATTAAACTGGTTAGCGAAACATTTAAGATTGATTTGATACCAGTAGAGTTAGGGAGTTTTGATGTGATAATCGGTATGGACTGGTTGAAAGAAGTGAAAGCGGAGATCGTTTGTTACAAAAATGCAATTCGCATTATACGAGAAAAAGGAAAACCCTTAATGGTGTACGGAGAAAAGGGCAACACGAAGCTACATCTTATTAGTAATTTGAAGGCACAAAAACTAATAAGAAAAGGTTGCTATGCTGTTCTAGCACACGTCGAGAAAGTACAAACTGAAGAAAAGAGCATCAATGATGTTCCCGTCGCAAAAGAATTTCCTGATGTATTTCCGAAAGAATTACCGGGATTACCCCCACATCGATCCGTTGAATTTCAAATAGATCTTGTACCAGGAGCTGCACCAATAGCTCGTGCTCCTTACAGACTCGCACCCAGCGAGATGAAAGAACTACAAAGCCAATTACAAGAACTTTTAGAGCGTGGTTTCATTCGACCAAGCACATCACCGTGGGGAGCTCCTGTTTTGTTTGTCAAGAAGAAAGATGGTACATTCAGGTTGTGTATCGACTACCGAGAGTTGAACAAACTTACCATCAAGAACCGCTACCCACTACCGAGAATCGATGACTTATTTGATCAACTACAAGGCTCGTCTGTTTATTCAAAGATTGACTTACGTTCCGGGTATCATCAAATGCGGGTGAAAGAAGATGATATTCCAAAGACTGCTTTCAGAACACGTTACGGTCATTACGAGTTTATGGTCATGCCGTTTGGTTTAACTAATGCACCAGCTGTGTTCATGGACCTTATGAACCGAGTGTGTGGACCATACCTTGACAAGTTTGTCATTGTTTTCATTGATGACATACTTATTTACTCAAAGAATGACCAAGAACACGGTGAACATTTGAGAAAGGTGTTAGAAGTATTGAGGAAGGAAGAATTGTACGCTAAGCTTTCAAAGTGTGCATTTTGGTTGGAAGAAGTTCAATTCCTCGATCACATAGTGAACAAAGAGGGTATTAAGGTGGATCCGGCAAAGATAGAAACTGTTGAAAAGTGGGAAACCCCGAAAACTCCGAAACACATACGCCAGTTTTTAGGACTAGCTGGTTACTACAGAAGGTTCATCCAAGACTTTTCCAGAATAGCAAAACCCTTGACTGCATTAACGCATAAAGGGAAGAAATTTGAATGGAATGATGAACAAGAGAAAGCGTTTCAGTTATTGAAGAAAAAGCTAACTACGGCACCTATATTGTCATTGCCTGAAGGGAATGATGATTTTGTGATTTATTGTGATGCATCAAAGCAAGGTCTTGGTTGTGTATTAATGCAACGAACGAAGGTGATTGCTTATGCGTCTAGACAATTGAAGATTCACGAACAAAATTATACGACGCATGATTTGGAATTAGGCGCGGTTGTTTTTGCATTAAAGACTTGGAGGCACTACTTATATGGGGTCAAAAGTATTATATATACCGACCACAAAAGTCTTCAACACATATTTAATCAGAAACAACTGAATATGAGGCAGCGTAGGTGGATTGAATTATTGAATGATTACGACTTTGAGATTCGTTACCACCCGGGGAAGGCAAATGTGGTAGCCGATGCCTTGAGCAGGAAGGACAGAGAACCCATTCGAGTAAAATCTATGAATATAATGATTCATAATAACATTACTACTCAAATAAAGGAGGCGCAACAAGGAGTTTTAAAAGAGGGAAATTTAAAGGATGAAATACCCAAAGGATCGGAGAAGCATCTTAATATTCGGGAAGACGGAACCCGGTATAGGGCTGAAAGGATTTGGGTACCAAAATTTGGAGATATGAGAGAAATGGTACTTAGAGAAGCTCATAAAACCAGATACTCAATACATCCTGGAACGGGGAAGATGTACAAGGATCTCAAGAAACATTTTTGGTGGCCGGGTATGAAAGCCGATGTTGCTAAATACGTAGGAGAATGTTTGACGTGTTCTAAGGTCAAAGCTGAGCATCAGAAACCATCAGGTCTACTTCAACAACCCGAAATCCCGGAATGGAAATGGGAAAACATTACCATGGATTTCATCACTAAATTGCCAAGGACTGCAAGTGGTTTTGATACTATTTGGGTAATAGTTGACCGTCTCACCAAATCAGCACACTTCTTGCCAATAAGAGAAGATGACAAGATGGAGAAGTTAGCACGACTGTATTTGAAGGAAGTCATCTCCAGACATGGAATACCAATCTCTATTATCTCTGATAGGGATGGCAGATTTATTTCAAGATTCTGGCAGACATTACAGCAAGCATTAGGAACTCGTCTAGACATGAGTACTGCCTATCATCCACAAACTGATGGGCAGAGCGAAAGGACGATATAAACGCTTGAAGACATGCTACGAGCATGTGTTATTGATTTCGGAAACAGTTGGGATCGACATCTACCGTTAGCAGAATTTTCCTACAACAACAGCTACCATTCAAGCATTGAGATGGCGCCGTTTGAAGCACTTTATGGTAGAAAGTGCAGGTCTCCGATTTGTTGGAGTGAAGTGGGGGATAGACAGATTACGGGTCCGGAGATTATACAAGAAACTACCGAGAAGATCATCCAAATTCAACAACGGTTGAAAACCGCCCAAAGTTGACAAAAGAGCTACGCTGACATTAAAAGAAAAGATATAGAATTTGAAATTGGAGAGATGGTCATGCTCAAAGTTGCACCTTGGAAAGGCGTTGTTCGATTTGGTAAACGAGGGAAATTAAATCCAAGGTATATTGGACCATTCAAGATTATTGATCGTGTCGGACCAGTAGCTTACCGACTTGAGTTACCTCAACAACTCGCGGCTGTACATAACACTTTCCACGTCTCGAATTTGAAGAAATGTTTTGCTAAAGAAGATCTCACTATTCCGTTAGATGAAATCCAAATCAACGAAAAACTTCAATTCATCGAAGAACCCGTCGAAATAATGGATCGTGAGGTTAAAAGACTTAAGCAAAACAAGATACCAATTGTTAAGGTTCGATGGAATGCTCGTAGAGGACCCGAGTTCACCTGGGAGCGTGAAGATCAGATGAAGAAGAAATACCCGCATCTATTTCTAGAAGATTTGTCAACACCTTCAACAGCTTAAAATTTCGGGACGAAATTTATTTAACGGGTAGGTACTGTAGTGACCCGAACTTTTCCATGTTTATATATATTAATTGAGATTGAGATTTACATGATTAAATGTTTCCAACATGTTAAGCAATCAAACTTGTTAAGACTTGATTAATTGAAATATGTTTCATATAGACAATTGACCACCCAAGTTGACCGGTGATTCACGAACGTTAAAACTTGTAAAAACTATATGATGACATATATATTGATATATATATATATAGTTAACATGATACTATGATAAGTAAACATATCATTAAGTATATTAACAATGAACTACATATGTAAAAACAAGACTACTAACTTAATGATTTTTAAACGAGACATATATGTAACGATTATCGTTGTAAAGACATTTAATGTATATATATCATATTAAGAGATATTCATACATGATAATATCATGATAATATAATAATTTAAAATCTCATTTGATATTATAAACATTGGGTTAACAACATTTAACAAGATCGTTAACCTAAAGGTTTCAAAACAACACTTACATGTAACGACTAACGATGACTTAACGACTCAGTTAAAATGTATATACATGTAGTGTTTTAATATTTATTTATACACTTTTGAAAGACTTCAATACACTTATCAAAATACTTCTACTTAACAAAAATGCTTACAATTACATCCTCGTTCAGTTTCATCAACAATTCTACTCGTATGCACCCGTATTCGTACTCGTACAATACACAGCTTTTAGATGTATGTACTATTGGTATATACACTTCAATGATCAGCTCTTAGCAGCCCATGTGAGTCACCTAACACATGTGGGAACCATCATTTGGCAACTAGCATGAAATATCTCATAAAATTACAAAAATATGAGTAATCATTCATGACTTATTTACATGAAAACAAAATTACATATCCTTTATATCTAATCCATACACCAATGACCAAAAACACCTACAAACACTTTCATTCTTCAATTTTCTTCATCTAATTGATCTCTCTCAAGTTCTATCTTCAAGTTCTAAGTGTTCTTCATAAATTCCAAAAGTTCTAGTTTCATAAAATCAAGAATACTTTCAAGTTTGCTAGCTCACTTCCAATCTTGTAAGGTGATCATCCAACCTCAAGAAATCTTTGTTTCTTACAGTAGGTTATCATTCTAATACAAGGTAATAATCATATTCAAACTTTGGTTCAATTTCTATAACTATAACAATCTTATTTCAAGTGATGATCTTACTTGAACTTGTTTTCGTGTCATGATTCTGCTTCAAGAACTTCGAGCCATCCAAGGATCCATTGAAGCTAGATCCATTTTTCTCTTTTCCAGTAGGTTTATCCAAGGAACTTAAGGTAGTAATGATGTTCATAACATCATTCGATTCATACATATAAAGCTATCTTATTCGAAGGTTTAAACTTGTAATCACTAGAACATAGTTTAGTTAATTCTAAACTTGTTCGCAAACAAAAGTTAATCCTTCTAACTTGAATTTTAAAATCAACTAAACACATGTTCTATATCTATATGATATGCTAACTTAATGATTTAAAACCTGGAAACACGAAAAACACCGTAAAACCGGATTTACGCCGTCGTAGTAACACCGCGGGCTGTTTTGGGTTAGTTAATTAAAAACTATGATAAACTTTGATTTAAAAGTTGTTATTCTGAGAAAATGATTTTTATTATGAACATGAAACTATATCCAAAAATTATGGTTAAACTCAAAGTGGAAGTATGTTTTCTAAAATGGTCATCTAGACGTCGTTCTTTCGACTGAAATGACTACCTTTACAAAAACGACTTGTAACTTATTTTTACGACTATAAACCTATGCTTTTTCTGTTTAGATTCATAAAATAGAGTTCAATATGAAACCATAGCAATTTGATTCACTCAAAACGGATTTAAAATGAAGAAGTTATGGGTAAAACAAGATTGGATAATTTTTCTCATTTTAGCTACGTGAAAATTGGTAACAAATCTATTCCAACCATAACTTAATCAACTTGTATTGTATATTATGTAATCTTGAGATACCATAGACACGTATACAATGTTTCGACATATCATGTCGACACATCTATATATATTTCGGAACAACCATAGACACTCTATATGTGAATGTTGGAGTTAGCTATACAGGGTTGAGGTTGATTCCAAAATATATATAGTTTGAGTTGTGATCAATACTGAGATACGTATACACTGGGTCGTGGATTGATTCAAGATAATATTTATCGATTTATTTCTGTACATCTAACTGTGGACAACTAGTTGTAGGTTACTAACGAGGACAGCTGACTTAATAAACTTAAAACATCAAAATATATTAAAAGTGTTGTAAATATATTTTGAACATACTTTGATATATATGTATATATTGTTATAGGTTCGTGAATCAACCAGTGGCCAAGTCTTACTTCCCGACGAAGTAAAAATCTGTGAAAGTGAGTTATAGTCCCACTTTTAAAATCTAATATTTTTGGGATGAGAATACATGCAGGTTTTATAAATGATTTACAAAATAGACACAAGTACGTGAAACTACATTCTATGGTTGAATTATCGAAATCGAATATGCCCCTTTTTATTAAGTCTGGTAATCTAAGAATTAGGGAACAGACACCCTAATTGACGCGAATCCTAAAGATAGATCTATTGGGCCTAACAAACCCCATCCAAAGTACCGGATGCTTTAGTACTTCGAAATTTATATCATATCCGAAGGGTGTCCCGGAATGATGGGGATATTCTTATATATGCATCTTGTTAATGTCGGTTACCAGGTGTTCACCATATGAATGATTTTTATCTCTATGTATGGGATGTGTATTGAAATATGAAATCTTGTGGTCTATTGTTACGATTTGATATATATAGGTTAAACCTATAACTCACCAACATTTTTGTTGACGTTTAAAGCATGTTTATTCTCAGGTGAATATTAAGAGCTTCCGCTGTTGCATACTAAAATAACGACAAGATTTAGAGTCCATGTTTGTATGATATTGTGTAAAAACTACATTCAAGAAACTGATTTCGATGTAACATATTTGTATTGTAAACCATTATGTAATGGTCGTGTGTAAACAGGATATTTTAGATTATCATTATTTGATAATCTACGTAAAGCTTTTTAAACCTTTATTTATGAAATAAAGGTTATGGTTTGTTTTAAAAATGAATGCAGTCTTTGAAAAACGACTCATATAGAGGTCAAAACCTCGCAACGAAATCAATTAATATGGAATGTTTTTAATCAATAAGAACGGGACATTTCAATAGCGCGGCGAAGTGTGAGGTCTACGGACCAGGGGTTAATAGAACGAAAGGAACAAATGGTGTCGGAATGAGTAATGGTGGAGCAAGTAGTGTCGGAGCAAGTTATGCCAATGTAGTTTGTTATAAATGTGGAAAACCGGGCCACATTATTAGAAATTGCCCGAACCAGGAGAACACGAATGGACAAGGCCGCGGAAGAGTTTTCAATATTAATGCGGCAGAGGCACAGGAAGACCCGGAGCTTGTTACGGGTACGTTTCTTATTGACAATAAATCTGCTTACGTTTTATTTGATTCGGGTGCGGATAGAAGCTATATGAGTAGAGATTTTTGTGTTAAATTAAGTTGTCCATTGATGCCTTTGGATAGTAAATTTGTACTCGAATTAGCAAATGGTAAATTAATTTCAGCAGATAATATATGTCGGAATCGAGAAATTAAACTGGTTAGCGAAACATTTAAGATTGACTTGATACCAGTAGAGTTAGGGAGTTTTGATGTGATAATCGGTATGGACTGGTTGAAAGAAGTGAAAGCAGAGATCGTTTGTTACAAAAATTCAATTCGCATTATACGAGAAAAAGGAAAACCCTTAATGGTGTACGGAGAAAAGGTCAACACGAAGCTACACATTATTAGTAATTTGAAGACACAAAAACTAATAAGAAAAGGTTGCTATGCTGTTCTAGCACACGTCAAGAAAGTACAAACTGAAGAAAAGAGCATCAATGATGTTCCCGTCGCAAAAGAATTTCCTGATGTATTTCTGAAAGAATTACCGGGATTACCCCTACATCGATCCGTTGAATTTCAAATAGATCTTGTACCAGGAGCTGCACCAATAGCTCGTGCTCCTTACAGACTCGCACCCAGCGAGATGAAAGAACTGCAAAGTCAATTACAAGAACTTTTAGAGCATGGTTTCATTCGACCAAGCACATCACCGTGGGGAGCTCCTGTTTTGTTTGTCCAGAAGAAAGATGGTACATTCAGGTTGTCTATCGACTACCGAGAGTTGAACAAACTTACCATCAAGAACCGCTACCCACTACCGAGAATCGACGACTTATTTGATCAACTACAAGGCTCGTCTGTTTATTCAAAGATTGACTTACGTTCCGGGTATCATCAAATGCGGGTGAAAGAAGATGATATTCCAAAGACTGCTTTCAGAACACGTTACGGTCATTACGAGTTTATGGTCATGCCATTTGGTTTAACTAATGCACCAGCTGTGTTCATGGACCTTATGAACCGAGTGTGTGGACCATACCTTGACAAGTTTGTCATTGTTTTCATTGATGACATACTTATTTACTCAAAGAATGACCAAGAACACGGTGAACATTTGAGAAAGGTGTTAGAAGTATTGAGGAAGGAAGAATTGTACGCTAAATTTTCAAAGTGTGCATTTTGGTTGGAAGAAGTTCAATTCCTCGGTCACATAGTGAACAAAAAAGGTATTAAGGTGGATCCGGCAAAGATAGAAACTGTTGAAAAGTGGGAAACCCCAAAAACTCCGAAACACATACGCCAGTTTTTAGGACTAGCTGGTTACTACAGAAGGTTCATCCAAGACTTTTCCAGAATAGCAAAACCCTTGACTGCATTAACGCATAAAGGGAAGAAATTTGAATGGAAGGATGAACAAGAGAACGCGTTTCAGTTATTGAAGAAAAAGCTAACTACGGCACCTATATTGTCATTGCCTGAAGGGAATGATGATTTTGTGATTTATTGTGACGCATCAAAGCAAGGTCTCGGTTGTGTATTAATGCAACGAACGAAGGTGATTGCTTATGCGTCTAGACAATTGAAGATTCACGAGCAAAATTATACGACGCATGATTTGGAATTAGGCCAGTTGTTTTTGCATTAAAGACTTGGAGGCACTACTTATATGGGGTCAAAAGTATTATATATACCGACCACAAAAGTCTTCAACACATATTTAATCAGAAACAACTGAATATGAGGCAGCGTAGGTGGATTGAATTGTTGAATGATTACGACTTTGAGATTCGTTACCACCCGGGGAAGGCAAATGTGGTAGCAGATGCCTTGAGCAGGAAGGACAGAGAACCCATTCGAGTAAAATCTATGAATATAATGATTCATAATAACCTTACTACTCAAATAAAGGAGGCGCAACAAGGAGTTTTAAAAGAAGGAAATTTAAAGGATGAAATACCCAAAGGATCGGAGCAGCATCTTAATATTCGGGAAGACGGAACCCGGTATAGGGCTGAAAGGATTTGGGTACCAAAATTTGGAGATATGAGAGAAATGGTACTTAGAGAAGCTCATAAAACCAGATACTCAATACATCCTGGAACGGGAAAGATGTACAAGGATCTCAAGAAACATTTTTGGTGGCCGGGTATGAAAGCCGATGTTGCTAAATACGTAGGAGAATGTTTGACGTGTTCTAAGGTCAAAGCTGAGCATCAGAAACCATCAGGTCTACTTCAACAACCCTAAATCCCAGAATGGAAATGGGAAAACATTACCATGGATTTCATCACTAAATTGCCAAGGACTGCAAGTGGTTTTGATACTATTTGGGTAATAGTTGATCGTCTCACCAAATCAGCACACTTCCTGCCAATAAGAGAAGATGACAAGATGGAGAAGTTAGCACTACTGTATTTGAAGGAAGTCGTCTCCAGACATGGAATACCAATCTCTATTATCTCTGATAGGGATGGCAGATTTATTTCAAGATTCTGGCAGACATTACAGCAAGCATTAGGAACTCGTCTAGACATGAGTACTGCCTATCATCCACAAACTGATGGGCAGAGCGAAAGGACGATACAAACGCTTGAAGACATGCTACGAGCATGTGTTATTGATTTCGGAAACAGTTGGGATCGACATCTACCGTTAGCAGAATTTTCCTACAACAACAACTACCATTCAAGCATTGAGATGGCGCCGTTTGAAGCACTTTATGGTAGAAAGTGCAGGTCTCCGATTTGTTGGAGTGAGGTGGGGGATAGACAGATTACGGGTCCGGAGATTATACAAGAAACTACCGAGAAGATCATCCAAATTCAACAACGGTTGAAAACCGCCCAAAGTCGACAAAAGAGCTACGCTGACATTAAAAGAAAAGATATAGAATTTGAAATTGGAGAGATTGGCATGCTTAAAGTTGCACCTTGGAAAGGCGTTGTTCGATTTGGTAAACGAGGGAAATTAAATCCAAGGTATATTGGACCATTCAAGATTATTGATCGTGTCGGACCAGTAGCTTACCGACTTGAGTTACCTCAACAACTCGCGGCTGTACATAACACTTTCCACGTCTTGAATTTGAAGAAATGTTTTGCTAAAGAAGATCTCACTATTCCATTAGATGAAATCCAAATCAACGAAAAACTCCAATTCATCGAAGAACCCGTCGAAATAATAGATCGTGAGGTTAAAAGACTTAAGCAAAACAAGATACCAATTGTTAAGGTTCGATGGAATGCTCGTAGAGGACCTGAGTTCAACTGGGAGCATGAAGATCAGATGAAGAAGAAATACCCGCATCTATTTCCAGAAGATTCGTCAACACCTTCAACAGCTTAAAATTTCGGGACGAAATTTATTTAACGGGTAGGTACTGTAGTGACCCGAACTTTTCCATGTTTATATATATTAATTAAGATTGATATTTACATGATTAAATGTTTCCAACATGTTAAGCAATCAAACTTATTAAGACTTGATTAATTGAAATATGTTTCATATAGACAATTGACCACCCAAGTTGACCGGCGATTCACGAACGTTAAAACTTGTAAAAACGACATGACGATATATATATGGATATACATATGGTTAACATGAGATTATGAGTTATATACATATAAACAAGACTACTAACTTAAGGATTTCGAAACGAGACATATATGTAACGATTATCGTTGTAACGACATTTAAATGTATATATATCATATTAAGATATATTAATATATCATAATATCATGATAATATAATAATTTAACATCTCATTAGATATAATAAACAATGGGTTAACAACATTAATTGAGATCGTTAACTTAAAGGTTTCAAAACAACACTTACATGTAACGACTAACGATGACTTAACGACTCAGTTAAAATGTATATACATGTAGTGTATTTAGATGTATTAAAATACTTTTGGAAGACTTCAAGACATATATCAAAACACTCATACTTAACGAAAATGGTTGCAGTTACTTTCCCATTCTTTTCTTTCATCAAGAATTCTAGTCGTATTCTTACCCGTATTACACACAGCTTCAAAACGTACTTACTATGGGTATATACCAATAGGAACTAGCGTGGGATTCCACTCTTGATTATGTCATGTATGACTAATCAATTTTAACTTCTACCATGAGCTAGTCAACTAACTAGAACTCCTTTTAACCCCACTCACCACTCACCAATTACCACTCATCATTCACTCCATTTCACTTCCAATTCTCTTTCTAATTCTCTCTCAACACACACACACACACACACACACACACACTATTATGAATGTATTTTTCCAGTAGTTAATCATCATCTTCATCAAAAATCACTTCAAGAATCAAGCTATAATCATCATAGGAAGAACACTTCAAGAACACCTCAAAAATCCCTTCAAGTTTACTAATTTACTTCCAAGCTTTCTAATCCATTCCAAGTAATCATCTAAGATCAAGAAACCTTTGTTATATATAGTAGGTTATCTTTCTTATTCAAGGTAATATTCATATTCAAACTTTGATTCAATTTCTATAACTATAAACTATCTTAATTCGAGTAAAAATCTTACTTGAACTTGTTTTTGTGTCATGATCCTACTTCAAGAACTTTCAAGCCATCCAAGATCCTTTGAAGCTAGATCATTTCTTGTCACTTCCAGTAGGTTTACCTACTAAACTTGAGGTAGTAATGATGTTCATAACATCATTCGATTCATATATATAAAACTATCTTATTCGAAGGTTTAAACTCGTAATCCCTAAAACATAGTTTAGTTAATTCTAAACTTGTTCGCAAACAAAAGTTAATCCTTCTAACTTGACTTTTAAAATTAACTAAAAACATGTTCTATATCTATATGATATGCTAACTTAATGATTTAAAACCTGGAAACACGAAAAACACCGTAAAACGAGATTTACGCCGTCGTAGTAACACCGCGGGCTGTTTTGGGTTAGTTAATTAAATACTATGATAAACTTTGATTTAAAAGTTGTTATTCTGAGAAAATGATTTTTATTATGAACATGAAACTATATCCAAAAATTATGGTTAAACTCAAAGTGGAAGTATGTTTTCTAAAATGGTCATCTAGACGTCGTTCTTTCGACTAAAATGACTACCTTTACAAAAATGACTTGTAACTTATTTTTCCGACTATAAACCTATATTTTTTCTGTTTAGATTCATAAAATAGAGTTCAATATGAAACCATAGCAATTTGATTCACTCAAAACGGATTTAAAATGAAGAAGTTATGGGTAAAACAAGATTGGATAATTTTTCTCATTTTAGCTACGTGAAAATTGGTAACAAATCTATTCCAACCATAACTTAATCAACTTGTATTGTATATTATGTAATCTTGAGATACCATACACACGTATACAATGTTTCGACCTATCATGTCGACACATCTATATATATTTCGGAACAACCATAGACACTCTATATGTGAATGTTGGAGTTAGCTATACAGGGTTGAGGTTGATTCCAAAATATATATAGTTTGAGTTGTGATCAATACTGAGATACGTATACACTGGGTCGTGGATTGATTCAAGATAATATTTATCGATTTATTTCTGTACATCTAACTGTGGACAACTAGTTGTAGGTTACTAACGAGGACATCTGACTTAATAAACTTAAAACATCAAAATATATTAAAAGTGTTGTAAATATAGTTTGAACATACTTTAATATATATGTATATATTGTTATAATTTCGTGAATCAACAGTGGTCAAGTCTTACTTCTCGACGAAGTAAAAATCTGTGAAAGTGAGTTTCATTTGCCTTTTTACCCTTTATATTTTTGGGACTGAGAATACATGCGCTTTTATAAATGTTTGACGAAATAGACACAAGTAATTGAAACTACATTCTATGGTTGAATTATCGAAATCGAATATGCCCCTTTTTATTAAAGTCTGGTAATCTAAGAATTAGGGAACAGACACCCTAATTGACGCGAATCCTAAAGATAGATCTATTGGGCCTAACAAACCCCATCCAAAGTAACGGATGCTTTAGTACTTCGAAATTTATATCATATCCGAAGGGTGTCCCGGAATGATGGGGATATTCTTATATACGCATCTTGTTAATGTCGGTTACCAGGTGTTCACCATATGAATGATTTTTATCTCTATGTATGGGATGTGTATTGAAATATGAAATCTTGTGGTCTATTGTTACGATTTGATATATATAGGTTAAACCTATAACTCACCAACATTTTTGTTGACGTTTAAAGCATGTTTATTCTCAGGTGAATATTAAGAGCTTCCGCTGTTGCATACTAAAATAAGGACAAGATTTGGAGTCCATGTTTGTATGATATTGTGTAAAAACTGCATTCAAGAAACTGATTTCGATGTAACATATTTGTATTGTAAACCATTATGTAATGGTCGTGTGTAAACAAGATATTTTAGATTATCATTATTTGATAATCTACGTAAAGCTTTTTAAACCTTTGTTTATGAAATAAAGGTTATGGTTTGTTTTAAAAATGAATGCAGTCTTTGAAAAACGTCTCATATAGAGGTCAAAACCTCGCAACGAAATCAATTAATATGGAACGTTTTTAATCAATAAGAACGGGACATTTCAGATATCCAGTGTATTCGTAACTCAATCGTAGAATTTTTTTTTTAAGTACTTGTGTCTATTTCGTTAAACATTTATAAAAGTAGCGCATTTATTCTCAGTCCCAAAATATATATTGCAAAAGCATTTAAAAAGGGAGTAATGAAACTCACAATACTGAATTTCGTAGTAAATATGCATATGACGGCACTGAACAAGTGCAAGGTTGGCCTCGGATTCACGAACCTATATTAAGTATATATATATTTATATAATGGTCAATATCTGTCTAACAATTAAGGTCGAGTCATAATGTACCACCATCCTAATGCTCGAGATCGATATGCAAAAGTCAACAAAAGTCAATTTGACTCAAAATGACTTCCAAAATCTATACATGTTTATTATATAACTTAAATATAGTCGTTTTATATATTTAAATATATTTATCAGATTTTATTAGAGTAAATAATACAAGTCATTTATTAATAAATAAAAATTTATATTAAGATTTATATATGATAAAAATACACTTTTATATATCTTAAGTACGAGTAATAAAATTTATAAAGTTCACTTAATATCATAAAGATATAGTGGTATGTATTATTAATGTAATTATATTGCGTGTGGTAAAATATCTTTATATCACATATTTATTTGATAAAATAATATTGATAATAATAATAATGAGTAAAAGTTGTATTATTTTGTAATAATAATAATGATAATAATAATAACGATAATGTTATTAAAAGTATTTTAATATAAATAATAATGGTAATAATAATGATGATATTAATAATACTAATAAAATTAATAGTAACGATAATTTTAAATAAAACGATAGTTTTAAATTCTATACTTTTTAATGATAATATATTCTAATAAAAACGACAATTTTTAATAATAATAATTTTTAATAGAATGATAGTTTTAATAACAATGATAAATTTTAAATGATAATTGATAGTATCGATACTTTAATATTAGTAAAAAAAATATAATTTATCTTAATAATAATATTTACTATATATAATAATTATCATAATAAAAATAGTAATAATAATATGTTATAAAAATAATTCTATCATAAATGATAATTTTTAATAATAATAATCCTAATATGATATTAATGATAATATTTTATAATAAAATGATATTTCTATTAGAAATGATAATTTTAATAAAAGTGCTAATTTTAATATTAATGATACTTTTAATAATAATAATGATAAAAATAATAAAATGATAGTTTTTATAAAAATGTTAATTTTTAATAATAACGATAATTTCAGTCATAATATCAATGTTAATAACTATAATAATAATAATAATAATAATAATAATAATATTAATAATAACCTTTAGTGATAATAACGATAGTATTAATAATAACAATAACAATTTTAATGATAATACTTATATTGATAACGATAATGATAATAATAATAATAATGATAATAATTATTAGATAATAATAATAATGATAATTATAACGACGATAGTAGTAATAATAATAATAATAATAATAATAATAATAATAATAATAATAATAATAATAATAATAATAATAATAATAATAATAATAATAATAATAATAATAATAATAATAATAATTCAGTTGACCATATCTTTTAATTCGTTCATCGAAATCATACGCTTTCTAAATGAAAAGTTATTAATTTTTCGCCAGCTTTTCAATGACATACATATCATATACCTTATCTCAATAACATGTGTATTAAACTCATGATCTATCATAAAATATTTAACGACGAAATTAAACATGCAATCATGCATAATCATATATACTCGAATACTAGTCAGGGATACATTACTAATATATAAAAGTTAAGTTATGAGTGCTCATGTATCAATATTGTGATTCAATATTGCAGGAAAGTAGGTAGACGCAACGGAAATGATAAACGCTAGGTTGACCTCCCAAGCTATACCCCCGAACCATACTGTGACAACCCATAAATTTTCGGCAAAATTTAAAAAAAAATCTTTATATGATTTCATTTAACCTCGACTAATTCCGACGATTCACGGATAATTATTTGTAAATAATTACGCATTAATTTGATATATTAATATTATTATTATTAATATCCTTTTTAAACAAGATATCAATAATTAATATCTTTATTATACGTATTGTTATTATGAATAAAAAAAAATATTGACAAATATTCTTGGAAAAGTAGTAAATCAATTTGTGTATTCTAAAAAAAATAAACAAAATCCTTAAAATAAATGATTTTTTTAATAAAATATATAAATAAATAAATAAATTACTTTTTAATTAAAAATTATAATGGAAAACTACTTTTATTATTTTATTTTGTGCATTATCCCATGACCTAACATTTAATACTTTTGAATTTTAAAATCTCATTAAAAATTAAAATATTTCTTTTTCTTTTAATTATTTTATTCTTTTTACCTAATTTTTTTAAGTATAAATACCCCTCATTTCTCATTCAAACTCACACCCAAATTTCTCTCATTCTCTCTTTGAAGAATTACTACTAGTAAGTATTCTTTTCTTACTTTTTACTTTTTACTTTTTACTTTTTACTATTTACTATTTACTTCGGTTTATTATTTTTTTACCGAAACATGTAAATAATGTTATAAAATATATGTAATTAAAATTAAAATAAATAACATATATGTTACTAAAAATTATAAAAGTATTTTTATGAATTAATATATAGGTGTTATAATTAAAATCGAATTAATGAATATATATATGTATATACGCACCTAACGTGAAGGTTATAATTAAAGATAGCGTACAAAGACTACAAACATCACCGCTAATTGTGGCCTAGGGTGATCCTTGTTACCATTATGGGATACTTGTGGATCTCGAATGCCAAGACTTAGATTCTGGTCAAGAGATCCTGGGCCGCTCCGTAACAATAGATCATTCGAGTGACTTGCATGTTAGCGACGAAGTTTGGGCGAGATTGTACAACATCTTTGTTAAGAATTATAACCCGAACATTCTTAAACTAGAAGCTTACTATAAGTGGAAGTTTTTCATAAATAGTAGGTTTCCAAAAATAGAAACTTTTGAGAAATAGGAACTTTTCTCGAAAACCGTCACTGTCAATATAGTTGCTATATTAATAAACATACTTTATGTCAAGTTAGACATTAACTAATCAAACGTTATACCTCAAGGTTGATATCCAGATCACTTACTTGCTTTACTTTCCTTCTAGCGTGGAATACATCAACTGCTATTTAATGTGAGTTTCATATGATCCCTTTTACTCTTTACATTTTTGGGCTAAGATACATTCGCAACTTTTATAACTATTTTACATGTATCAACTATTAAACTGTGATATGTTGGGCTATGACCAGCAAGTCCCCAACCGACAAGTATAAACGATAACTTGTTACGGGGCAAACTTGAAAGTCTAGTCTAGATACAAGTACCAACTATTAAACTGTGATATGTTGGGCTATGACTAGCAAGTCCCCAACCGACAACTATAAACGATAACTTGTACGGGGAAAACTTGAAAGTCTAGTCTAAATATCAGTACCAACTGTTAAAACTATGCTATACCCGGCTATGTCCGACTAAGTCCCTACAGTGATATTTTTAATTGCTGCGGCATTCTTAATTATTGGGGATAGGCCTATCGGGAGTAACATCCCCGATACATTTGACTAAGTCTTTGTATTATTTAATAATGAAATTAAAACGACAAGGACAGAACAACTTGTCACGGGGCAAACAACGTTTAGTCTAAATATCACGCACTGGCATAACTTTTGATCCTGCGGGAGATCAACTTTACAAACTAAATCTTGTGGTCTATATCTATTACTGAAATTATTGTTTATGACAAACCTTTGAACTCACTCAACCTCGTGTTGACTTTTTAAGCATGTTTATTCTCAGGTACTTAAATATTGCTTCCGCTGTATATCTGCTGCTTTGATGATGATTGCTTGCCATGCTTGGAGTCTTCATGCATTACTTACCAATTCATTTAAAAATATTTAATGTAATCTATTTATCTTCCGCTGTAAAACTCAATAAAACGTCTCATATAGAGTCGTTCTCGTTTATACAACTGTGATTTGATAAAACGTCTCAACTGTGATTTGATATAATTAGTCACAAATAGTAACAAATATAATCAGAGCAGGTTGTTATAGAGAACCAGGATTGCATTTTATGTGTGTCTTATACAATTAGGTACCTTAGCAATGTAGGACTACAACTTTTCCTGACTATAGTGCCTTTAATTGTTGCATTTAATTGTTAAATGCTACAATATACTTTAGGAACTTTACTTATCTTAGAATGCCGAGCCAATCTAAAAACTCAGCTAATTCCCCTAAGTATTATCCAATTACGCCACCACATCTAAATGCGACACTATGATTTCTGAAATTCTTGAAATTCCTAAGTCATCTATCATGGTTTGTGTATTACATATGCACAACATGAAATATTATCCATGAATTTTGAAACTCCTATATTTGTTACTATTCATACTCAAACGTATATAACTCCCTGTTATATCACGTACCTATATGTCTTATGCCTTTATGCATCGGTTTGCGAACCAGAAAATGTCATTGAGTTATCGAGAATCTCAAAGACATTATAATGTCATCACTATTCATATTCATTACTTTCCTTGCTTTCTTGTTGTTTTGATCATTGAATTTTCCTGACGGATGACGTTTACGAAACTATAGAATAGAAAGCATTTGGATTACTGATTTAAAGGATCCTATAGCTCAAGCCCCTGGACCTGAATAGGTCATTATGAATTGAAAATATTTAATCAAAAGATTATCAGATTACATACTTATCATCTAGACACGTCATACTGCCATTATTAGAGTATAGACACATCATATCTTATCATATCTATCCCAGTAAACTTTGTCTACCACTTTTCCTAAATTTTCTCCGTAAATCATGGAAATCTTTTTGCTATAAATACGTATTCAAGAAGACGAATATATCATTCATTATTTAATACCTATTTCATATCAAACCTTATTCCAAACACATAATATGAATTTCTCGAACTCCTCGAGCTCTAACGGCAGCGTAACCAGAACAAATGAACCAATCAGCCATCATATATTCTGGATGAATTGGGGATGGGTTCGTATCCGACTCAATCAATGGAGGCAAGAAGAAGGTGATCCCTTCCACCAACCGAATTCACCTCTTGGCGAAGAACCTGAAGCGCTTACCGGCGAACCAGTCCGAAACACCATTTTCTCTCTTCTTTCCAGGGTATCCCATCACGAATATATAATATCGAAGATTCTAGATCTTATTCACCCCCTTGTTCCAACCGCCAATCATCCCGGAATAGTAGAAGAATTCAATGAGCTTCGCGCTCGAGTGGTGGCTCGGAGAATATGGTGCGAATTCTACAAGCATCAGTAGCACCAGCAGCATAACCAGCATCACCACCAGTACCAACAGTACCATCAACATCACCACCAACATCATCAGCTTCATCAACAACAACATCCGCATCCCACGCCTCAACATCACACTCAGTACCTCAAACATCAACATCATACGCCCATAGATACCAAGGAATATTAGTAATAATGAGTTAAGATGTATTGACTCATTCTTCGTGAAGAAGTATATATGTATACCTCATATATATATGATTTGGAACAATAATAAATCTTGTCGTACTAAGAAATTACTTGAGAATCTCAACTAGTATGTACTACTTGGTTAATTCATATCACTAATATGCTATGATGTACACCCTTCGTTAATGACTTAACAATTGTTAATCACTGCTTCAACACAATAAACTCCATTTCATAATAAATCAAGTGTAACGATGAATGTATTGATTCATAACTTCATTAGCGAAATATTTTGCGACAATTATGAAATCTCTAAGGTTTTGGAGATTATTTACTCTCGTTTCAAACCGCAAATCAGATGAGTTTAATATATATTAACTCATTAAATCCATGATTATTTCTGAAGAATACATATATGAACGTATATCTTCATAAAGATTGTAAATTCTGTTGTACAAACTGTTAATTGTGAAAATATTTTAACGGGTAGGTAATACCCGAGAAATATTTACATCTCACATTAATACACTGTACATTCTTCAATTTCGATTCATAAATCATTAATTATACGCACTACCTTCACAAATGATACACAATCATCTTCATACAAAATCAATTACACATTCTGAAATTAACATATCGGAATTCAAGTAAAGCTTTAGCAGGTGTTATCTTTCTAAAGATTACTACATTCATGAATTATATTCATTCGTATTCTACAATGAATTATCACATCAAACCACCGAAATTATCATTCGTCACTTTTAAAATCAATAACGCCTATTCGTTAACCATTAGATCCATTGACGATTACAATCAGCGTTTAATCATCTAAAAATAAAATTTCTTGAAACCATCTCGGATTGATAACCAATGATTCAGATATGGTAGCATTAAATGCAGAGAAAACAGAAGAATTTTCCTCGTCATTGGATCTTAGAAATTCTAAGATATCACCGTATCTTTCCTTATAAATATCCTATATATTTCTGAAGATATCTTTATAACGATTCTTGTCAGCAATTAATTATCTCTTTGCGATAACTTTATCACATCATAAAGGAAACTATTTTAGTTTCTATATTCAAGTTTAAATTATAAATGTTTTAAAGAAGTGTTGGAAATTGAAGCATGATTTAGTATAATATAATGACGTCAGGCCAACGTGATTATATTACAGTAAGTCATGCTAAATTTTTAATGGAAGATGATGATTCATAGACTTTATAATCATCATTTGCCATGTTACATGACTCTTACATTCTACTTAAACTCTGAACATATCAAGAACATATATTCTTGATAGTTCCATCCTCAGTAATTCTGGTAATGTAACAAATCAAATCATGATATTACATTCCTTTCTGCTTAGAACATTAGGTTCATTTGAAACTTCATACCTACGAATTCTGGACCGTTACTTGCTTTACAAAAGCATGAAGCTTCGACATATAAAGGAAAATATAAAGCCCGATAACAACACTGAAATTACAAACCGTGTATATCAATGCGTATAGTAATATAAAGACACGGGAGAACTAAAAACACAATAAATCCTAGAGCATAATAGAAGTAAACAGACTCCTCTGGTGGGAGTTGGAAAAGAAGGAAGATTGTGGCGATAACCAATATAAGGTCAAGAACAAGAACTGGATTGAGCATATTAACAAATCTTTGGAAGTATGAATTGAGGAAGAAGGTATGAATTGAGAAGTGGTGAAGATAATGAAACGGAAGAAGCTAATTTATAGCAAAATTTTAGACACGTCAATCGAGACAATTTCACCGCATTTAATCAAAGAAAATCTCAATTTCCGTAATTACCGGAGAATCAAATCTTATACAGATTATGAAGATTTTCTTTAATCCCTTGAATTCCGGAAATCAACTTTAACTATGTCAAAAGTTAAGACGAGCATTTAATTTCCTCATTTCACTCTTTTACGATAGCTTCGTTTATACTCTTCCTATAATCGAAATATTTTATCCATATTACCCAATGTTGATAAAACTCTATTTTTCAACTCATATTCATCATTCTTATTGTAAAGAATGACGATCTCTATCAAATTTTATGATTATGATTTTCATGAACTCCTCTCTATTTTGACTACCCTAATATTGTGGCATAAACGCTCAAGGTTTAAATAAGCTCACTATTATTCATCACACATTTCATGTATATTGAAATGCTTGTATAACGTCATCATCTCTTTCTGAGGAAAACCTAATCAATGACACTCTTGTTAAATCATTTAGATAACCTCCGCATTAATAATAAAATGCACTTCGTAGAATTTATGGATCGTAAGATTTAAATGCTAGAAACAAAACAATATCCTATTAGTTGGAATTCACGAAAGGCCCCGAGCATACCTGGGAACATGAAGACCAAATAAAATGAAAATATCCGCACCTGTTTACAAACAATGCCGACTGATGGCAACAACTAAATTTCGGGAAGAAATTTCTATTAACAGGGGGATACTGTGACAACCCGTAAATTTCCGGCAAAATTTAAACAAAAATCTTTATATGATTTCATTTAACCTCGACTAATTCTGACGATTCACGAACAATTATTTGTAAATAATTACGCATTAATTTGATATATTAATATTATTATTTTTAATATCCTTTTTAAACAAGATATCAATAATTAATATCTTTATTATCAGTATTGTTATTATGAATAAAAAAATATTGACAAATATTCTTGGAAAAGTAGTAAATCAATTTGTGTATTTTAAAAAAAAAAATCCTTAAAATAAATGATTTTTTTAATAAAATAAATAAATAAATAAATTACTTTTTAATTAAAAATTATAATGGAAAACTACTTTTATTATTCTATTTTGTGAATTATCCCATGACCTAACATTTAATACTTTTGAATTTTAAAATTCCATTAAAAATTAAAATATTTCTTTCTCTTTTAATTATTTTATTCTTTTTACCTAATTTTTTCAAGTATAAATACCCCTCTTTTCTCATTCAAACTCACACCAAAATTTCTCTCATTCTCTCTTTGAAGAATTACTACTAGTAAGTATTCTTTTCTTACTTTTTACTTTTTACTTTTTACTTTTTACTTTTTACTATTTACTTCGGTTTATTATTTTTTTACCGAAACTTGTAAATAATGTTATAAATTATATGCAATTAAAATTAAAATAAATAACATGTTATAATTAGTAATATATGTTACTAAAAATTATAAAAGTATTTTTATGAATTAATATATAGGAGTTATAATTAAAATCGAATTAATGAATATATATGTATATACGCACCTAACGTGAAGGTTATAATTAAAGATAGCGTACAAAGACTACAAACATCACCGCTACTTATGGCCTAGGGTGATCCTTGTTACCATTATGGGACACTTGTGGATCTCGAATGCCAAGACTTAGATTCTGGTCAAGAGATCCTGGGCCGCTCGGTAACAATAGATCATTCGAGTGACTTGCATGTTAGCGACGAAGTTTGGGCGAGATTGTACAACATCTTTGTTAAGAATTATAACCCAAACATTCTTAAACTAGAAGCTTACTATAAGTGGAAGTTTTTCATAAATAGTAGGTTTCCAGAAATAGAAACTTTTGAGAAATAGGAACTTTTCTCGAAAACCGTCACTGTCAATATAGTTGCTATATTAATAAACATACTTTATGTCAAGTTAGACATTAACTAATCAAATGTTATACCTCAAGGTTGATATTCAGATCACTTACTTGCTTTACTTTCCTTCTTGCGTGGAATACTTCAACTGCTATTTAATGTGAGTTTCATATGATCCCTTTTACTCTTTACATTTTTGGGCTGAGATACATGCACAACTTTTATAACTGTTTTACACGTATCAACTATTAAACTGTGATATGTTGGGCTATGACCATCAAGTCCCCAACCGACAAGTATAAACGATAACTTGTTACGGGGCAAACTTGAAAGTCTAGTCTAAATACAAGTACCAACTATTAAACTGTGATATGTTGGGCTATGACCAGCAAGTCCCCAACCGACAAGTATAAACGATAACTTTTACGGGGCAAACTTGAAAGTTTAGTCTAAATATCAGTACCAACTGTTAAAGCTATGCTATACCCGGCTATGTCCGACTAAGTCCCTACAGTGATATTTTTAATTGCTGCGGCATTCTTAATTATTGGGGATAGGCCTATCGGGAGTAACGTTCCCGATACATTTGACTAAGTCTTTGTATTACTTAATAATGAAATTAAAACAACAAGGACAGAACAACTTTTCACGGGGCAAACAACGTTTAGTCTAAATATCACGCACTGGCATAACTTTTGATCCTGCGAGAGATCAACTTTACAAACTAAATCTTGTGGTCTATATCTATTACTAAAATTATTGTTTATGACAAACCTATGAACTCACTCAACCTCGTGTTGACTTTTTAAGCATATTTATTCTCAGGTACTTAAATATTGCTTTCGCTGTATATCTGCTGCTTTGATGATGATTGCTTGCCATGCTTGGAGTCTTCATGCATTACTTACCAATTCATTTAAAAACATTTAATGTAATCTATTTATCTTCCGCTGCAAAACTCAATAAAACGTCTCATATAGAGTCGTTCTCGTTTATACAACTGTGATTTGATATAATTAGTCACAAATACCCTAGGCCCTATTTGGGGGTGTGACACATACCCATAACCTCCATAGCTATAATCCATAATTTCCTTAGCTTTATCCCACTCGAAAACCAGTTTTGAAATCACTCGCGCATATCCTCGTCGTAGTATTTTATGTATAATACTAATAATATCGCTCCTAATAATACTAGTACTAATAATAATTAATATTAATAATCTTAATATTAATAATAATAATAATAATAATAATAATAATAATAATAATAATAATAATAATAATAATAATAATAATAATAATAAAATTATAATACGGAGAGATAGAGAAGTTTGTGTGTGTGTGTGTGTGTGCGTTTAAATCCAGAACGAGTCGAGCTTTATAGATGTGCACTCCCAAAACTCCTCATGCGATCGCATGAGAATTGGGTGTGTTGCCAATGCGATCGCATGAGTACACCTGACAGCTCATATGCACTTCAATCTTCTGCTGACAGTTTTAATTAATATTAAATATATATTTATATAATTAATCATTATAATTAAATATATATTATATTAAATTCTCGAGCATATATGACTTGTACTATTAATTTCGATGACTTGTAAGTTGTCGCTCGACTAATGTGCCGATTCTAGTTTCTTGAATGTCCTTTTATACGCTTAGAAAACTTGTACTTTACATTTCGCGACGTGTACCTTTATCAAAATTTAGACTTACACAACGATGAATTATATTATAATAAATGTAACTTATATATTTGAGTTTTATGGTCGTTTGCTTCTATAAATCGACGTCTCGTTATCTATACATATGATAATATTAATTTAAATTCAAAACATTTTGTATTTAGTTAATATTATATTTAATCACTTTTTAAAATGTGTGTGTGTGTATATATATATATATATATATATATATATATATATATATATATATATATATATATATATATATATATATATATATATATATATATATATATATTCTCAATATAAATTTGTACATATTATATAGAATTGAAATATTTTAATAATGTTATATTTTAGTTTTTCAAAAGTAATTATATTTCAAAGTTCATTTATAATCGTTTAAATAATAGAAAAATATTATGTCGTATCACATTTACGTTTTTGAAACACTATATATATACTTGTAATTAATAATATAAGCTTTAATTAAATCTTTCAAAATTCATAACCAAACTATCTTATAAAATGTTTTAAATATAAAGTTCTTTTTAAACTGGAAACGTTTTTAGTACGCTTGAAATTAAATCAAATAAATATGATAATTTTGTTTTCCAAAACTAAATATATTTAAGAATCATTTTGTTAAAAGGTTAAAATAATGAAAATAGTTATATCATAAAATGTTTTAACAAAAGTAAGATCGTATATATCTCATGTCATATTTTCAAGTTTTTAAAATACCGTTAATTGGTGAAGCGTAGAATAAAGTCCAAAGATCAATTTAACGTACAAAATCATTTTTATATAAAATGTCGATATCCATTTTCTTAATTATCTACATTCCATAAATTCACTTTCGCATTAATAGTATGAAAGCTAAGTAGTTATATTATCAAGGTCACGAGAAAATTATGGTAAAGCATGTATTGGAAATCAAAGAGGAATCTCCACTAACCCTTGTCAAATCCTCAATAATTGACACATTTGTTCTTACTTGTAAATCATTTTACAATTATTCTGAATAACGTTAAAAAGAAATGATTTCTTCAATCAACGTGGACCTCACAATAGAGACCCGTAATCATAATTCAATGTATCTGATAATTCAATCGCTTGATATTATCTTTTAACTCCGTTAATAAATATATCGAACAAATACGTTCATGTAAAGTATTAAATATCTAATACTTGGTTAACATTTTCAATTAGTATGTATATATATATATATATATATATATATATATATATATATATATATATATATATATATATATATATATATATATATATATATATTCATATACATATTTGTTTACATATAATTGTTCGTGAATCGTCGAGAGCAGTCGAAAGGGTCATTGATTACATGAATATAATTCCAAAACTTTTGAGACTCAATATTACAGACTTTACTTATCATGTCAGAAACATATAAAGATCAAGTTTAAATTTGGTCGGAAATTTCCGGGTTGTCACACCTAACGCGAGCATCATATTTTAGATAACGGACAAAGACCGTATATTTAAGATGGGGCGGTTACTTTGCTATTAAGTACTCGTGGCTTCATATTTCTGTTTCTTTTCTTTGGCAAATATCATCACAAGATCCACTAACTCATTTACTCACTGATAGCGCTTAAATTATACATATTTTTACAAATATTTTTAAAGCGTTATTTTGGTTTCTAAACATCATTTTAAGTACTTTTATAATCAAAAGTAAATACTTTATATAAAAAGGTATTTTTAATGTGTTTGTTTAGAAAATGTAATTAACTGGAATAAAACAGGAAAAAGCAGATAATGAATAGGAGCCGCCGACGAGAAGCAATGAAGCCTCCGACTGGAGTAGACTATTCTAGAAAGTTCCAGAAATTAAGCCAGATATCGAAGAACTTGGAGACCAAGTAAAAAATTAAGGAAGCCGCTGGTTGGGTTCACAAGATCTGCCGGCTAGAGAGCAGTTTCTTGTTCGTGAAGCCCAAGTCAAGATATTTAAGGAAATTGGATCTGTATCGGATGTCAAGACTTGGAGCTGCCAACTATTTCCATCAAAATCGTCAGCTCTAGAAGCTAACAGAGGATAACTTGTGCTTGAAGTCAAAGAAAAGTTTGCAGTTGGGGAAATTTAGGCCGGAGTCATCGGTTATATCCACTAGAGCCGGCTAGCTCCCATGTCGGTTTTCGAAATTATAAATAGAGGTCGAATTTTGTAGTTTTCAGTGTACAGTTTCAATTTCAGTTTTTAGGGTTACGTTAAGAATTTATTACCAATTCTTTAGCTTTTAGGGTTCACTTTCAAATTGTTCTTCAACATTATTCAATTCAATTCAAGTTCTTTTTCATATTTTACGGTACTTTTACTTTTAAATTCTTGCATCTATTTTAATTATGTTTACGTTTATCTTTTACTGTTTTTATTCGTCTCCAACTATGAACTAAACGTTCATAGTGGTTATTTAGACAAAAACTGAGATTCATCTAAGATTTAAGATGAAGCCGCTTGCTATAGGGGTTACAGTCGCCGGCTCGAACACCTAAAGCCACCGGCTTTGCATTTGAATTTGCACAGTTTCTGGTCTGTAACCAGAACTGTGTAAATATTTTCCGTGATTATGTTTATTCTGTTTATTGCTGCAATAATTTAGATCTTTATCTGCATGCTTAATGATTAGGTGAATAGAAACTAGGATTAACTAGTAATTAATTCTAAGTCTTCTTTTGTGTAACATCCCAGTTTTTGTAAGTTCGAAGTGGGTGTGTTTTCACGTACAAAATCGGGAAGTGGAAGTTTAATAAAGGAAAAATGTTGTTGGGCACAGGGCCGCGCCGTGCCCAGCCACGTCGCGTCGCTCCTTTTGGGTGGATTAGATGTTTGCTTCGATTGTACGGAGGTTGTTACCAGATTTTCCTTGGAGCCGCGCCGCGCCTTGTCTAGGCCAGACTCGATTTTCAGCTTTTAAAAAGGGGTTTAATGAAGGGTATTTTGGTAATTTCACACTATGGACTGGTTTAATACCCCAAATTAGTTCCAAACCTTATCTCATCCTCATTCTCTCCATCTCTTCTCATTTCCCATACCCTAGTGAGAGAAAGTGAGTTTTAGAGAAAGAAAATGGGTTTTGAGGAAGAAGAAGTTTGATTCGGGTTAAAGCTCAAGTGTTGAAGTTGTTCATCTCGTCAATGGCATCATTTTGGTGGTATTGGTAAGTCCTAACTCTGAATTTCATTATTTGATTTGATATTCAAAGTTAGGGTTTGAACTTGATTTGTTGAGAAACCCATTTAAACTCATGAAGTGAGTTTGGTGATGCTAGTAATTGGGTTTTATAGTGTCGTTGGTGGATTTTGGGTTGGTTGATGTTTTGGTCAAGTGTAAGGCTTGTAAATGGGGTATAATCACTAATGTTAGTGATCATGGAAGTGTTGGAACCCATTTAGGTGTATTTGGGTCAAAACTAGGATTTATGTGTCAAATGGGGCAAGATAAGTGTTTAACACATATGATTTGGGTTTAATTAGTGTATTAGGACCATTGTCACTTGTGTTAGTGATTATTGGTTAGTTTGGGCGGGGTTTGTGCTTGGAAGTGCATTTGGGTCAAAATTGCACTAAGTGTCAATTTGGATTGGTTTGTAAATCCATCCTAATGGTGTTGTTTGTTATGTGATAATGGAATAGGTACGTTCCATTGGCGATTGCAGATTTTGGTTTTGCATCCATCAAGATTTCAAGGTGAGTGTCAATATACTATGTGCATATGTATGTATAGGATGGGTGCGGGTTGGGTGAAGTGAACCTCGGCAATAGAGCTCACTTCACATATAGGTGGTTGATGGACTTGTGTAATAGGTCTAATTGGCACGGTTGTACATTTTGGTTGACCACCTTTGGCGAGGTGCACACTTCGTGTGTACGTTATCACATGGGCTTGTGAGTTATATAATCCCGATGGCGTGTGATTGGTATTAAAGTTGCGGTTAAGTAACCTCGATGATGTGGATTTATATAATCCCGGAACTGTGGGTTTTGATTTAGGAGGTAAATCACGTGTGGTGCAGATTCACGATGACGCGTGTAGATTCGGTCATCTTATTGAGGTAGTGGTCAGGTGTGGTGCATATTCACTAAGTCTCGTGTAGTTTCGGCCAATCTCGATGTTGTAATGGTATTGAAGATAGTAGTCACGTGTGGTGCGGATTTACTAAGGCTCGTGTAGTTCGGCCAATCTTTATTTGGTATTGGGTTAAGGGGTTAACCTTGGGAGGTTTACGCATTGTTATATATATATATATATATATATATATATATATATATATATATATATATATATATATATAGTCGTATTGTTGTGATGTAGCTAACCATCCGGGTGTAGCTTGATGGCGTTGATCTTATCGTTGTTGGTGTACTTACATTCTTTATTTATTAGCTTGTTGTATAGCGATCGTACGGTATGCTTAGATTAGCTTGCCTTTATGCTCGAACTCTGGTATATGCTATTTGATTATTATTGTGTGGCGTGTCCATTTTATGCATATATATGTGTATTATATTCTCACTCACTAAGCATTAGCTTACCCTCTCGTTGTTTTCATTTTTATAGGTTTGCAAGGTGGCGGCTTGGGTAAGCATGGGGACTAGTGCTTTGCGGGTTACTTTAGAAGATTGTGCTTTAGACTTTTGATTAGGATTGGGTAGCGTTCCCAATCACCATGCTCGGTTTTGTTGAAAAGTAAAATAGTCAGGTCAAGGTTTACCTTTTGGTTATGTCAAACGGGTGGTGGGTTGTATGCCCGTTTTGTATTTCAACTTACGTCATGTATGTTTTAAAGTTGACTAAACTTACTATTGTAATGAAGTTGTTTTGGAAACATAATTGGGACCTAAATGTCAATAATATTAATGTTGTAATTATTATTACATTAAAAAGAAAAAAAATATGGGCCGGAATACGACGGGTTGGGTCGCTTCATTTTGCTCGATTTATCCAACTTTTATGATTAACTGATATTACTCTAATTATACATATAATCTTCGCAACGTCCGTCTTCATTTGGCTAAGTTTTGAAGGAAATAATGCACGATTTTGTTGGTTTGAGGCTAAACTGATGGTTCAAGGCTAATAGCCTAGCTTGGTGCAAAATTTGACCAAGTCTTGAGCCAAAATGAGTAAAAATTGATCAAGTGCTAAAAACTGGGTCGAAGAACGGCGTTCTGCCTTTTGGAACGGACATTCCTGTGTGATTCAGTCTAAGAAAGGCGTTCTTATTTTGTGGAACGACATTCCATTGCAAAGAAATTGGAAAAAAATCACATCATAAAGTTTTGGGGCATTTCAAGAACGACGTTCTACAATTTAGAACGGCGAACCTACTTCAAGTTATCAAGAACGTCGTACCTAGACCAACAACGGCGTTCCTGTTCCACGTTACAAGGAACGTAGTTCCTTAAGTAGGAACGGCGTTCCTACCTGCAGTTTGGAAAATCTGGTACCCCACTATAAAAAGGAAAAAATACGGTTTTTGAGGGAGTGCATCATTAGAGCTGCAGTCTTATACTCGAATTTTACCCTAAGAACCCTAGTTTCATAAATTAAAGGAGATTAAGGAAGATTTGAAGGATCAAGCTAAAGTAGGTGCATTTCTAATATTAGATCTTCAATTTGGGTTGTAATTCCCACCTTTGTTCTTCATTACTTCACTTTGATTGCTTGTAATTTGAATAATGATGTTTATTTGCTCAATTACTTCTTTGATTTATGTTATTCTAGCCATGATTAGCTAGATTTGTTGTGTTTGCTTGTTTATGAAGCTCTAGTGTATGGATTTGCCCCAAATCTATTGGATAATTGTTGTTTCAATGAAATAATTGAGAATTTGTTGTTGAGTTAGATAATGATCCATTGCTAGTATTGTTTTGGACTTAATTTTGATTATATGAGTTGTTGATCATTTTAAGTTATTTCAAATGAGATTCAATTTGTGCTTCAACATGTTTGCATAGTCTAGATAATCAAAGAAAGGATTACAAATGATTTTGTCATCTAATTGTATTGGTTTTCAAAATGCTCTTTGTCAAAACTAGTGGTGTTTATTTTGCTTAGGTGACTTTGATTAATAAAGGATTTTAAGTGATTTTAATCCAATCATAATCCCAATGACTTCTCATGATTCAATTTGATCATGTAATTTAATGCTTATGTGAGTTTGCAAAGTTTAACTTGATTAAGGTTTAGTAGTGATATTAAAAGTTTACTTGTTCGACAACGAATGTGTTAACAATTGGGATAAAAAGAGGCAATCCAAGCATAAGGGTGGATTAGACAAGAGGATACTTCTTAGTTATTTGATTTCTATTTCGATATTTCGTTGTTTGTTTGTTATTGCAAGTCTTAGTTGTTAGTCAAAATCAATCAAAACCCCCCAATCAAATTAGGATGATTATTAGTTTTTGATATCTGATTAGACCTACTCTCTTGGGACGAACTTGATTTGAATGCTTACATGAAAAGTGCTATGATGATCAGGTTTAGTTGCTCGTTAGTTGTGTGCTTATTTGTGGTATTTGAATCTAGTTTCCATTTAAGGTCCTTGTATTCAATTCTAGATTTAAGTTCTCATCGGGTAAGTTGAGGTCGAGATGGATGGGTCTTTACGTTGTGAAAAGAGCTTACCCATCAGGTTATGTGGAGTTATTTGGTATGGAAACACCTTCAAGGTGAATGGCCATCGGTTGAAGATTTATAATGATGAAGTCAATGCACTTGTGCTTAACGACATCACTCTCAACCCAAAGTAACCATTGTACTTGAAAAGGGTCATGTGATAGACCCTACACCAAAAATCATCACAACTTGTGCATTAGTTGTTCATTCGTAGTTGCATTGCATGTAGTTTGTAATATATTATTTTCGTTAGTTGCATTTTTGTTTTGTTTCGGACATATAGTTGCATCTCATGCATTTGGGTAAATTGAAAATTGTGCAAAAATAGTTTGTTGTTGTTTGGGTTGAGTTAAACTAATTTGGTTTGGATTTGAATCGGTTTAGGTTGAAATTATCTGGGTTGGGAACGGGTTTCTTGGAATTAGAACGGCGTTACAGTGTTGAACAACGTAGTTCCTAATTTTGGAACGACGTTCTTTTATGAAGGGTTTGTTAACAAAAGGTTTTTAGGATTCTAAATCGTGTTGAAGAACGACGTACCTAATTTTGGAAAGACGTTTTGTGCTTTAGTATTAAAGAATGGTGTTCTGTGGTCAAGAACGACGTTCCAGGTCTTAGTGTTCAAGAACGACGTTCCATACATGGGAACGACGTTCCTTTCCGTTTTAAGTAATTTTTTGGGCAGATTCAAAAGCACTTTATCACACACCCACTCACTTACTTTCTCTCTAAATGGTCAAGTCTCTACAAATTCGACCCCTGACACTAACTTATCATCTTTAGTGAAGATTTCTTGCATTCTAAATATCATTCAACATGGGAAAAGTAAGATTCATGCATCATTACTCTTTATCTTCACATTTTTACACGATTCTTGCTATGTTCTTAGTTGTGTTTGTTTCAAGATTTTTGAGAAATGATGATGTTGTTTATGTTCAATTGGTGATGGATTCTTGCTTCTTAACATGATTTGCATGCTTAATTCCATTAATTTGAACTTTAAATACTTATAGTTCATCCCAATTTGGGGCTTTTCGAATGTGATGTCTAATTGAGATTGTAATGATGAAATTGATGATTGTATGCTAGTCTAACGTGTCTAGATAAAAAAGAATCCAACTTCAATGTTTGTATGCACTAAAAATTGAAATTAGGGTTCTCTGTTTCTTGACTTTGACTATGTTTGACCAATTGGAGTGATTTAGTAATGCAAGCTTGCTTGTTTATGTTTGTTAATGGTATAACATGGCTAATTGCTATACTTTGACACATGCTCCTAGTCCAAAGCTTAGTTTGACTTTTGAACTTTGACTAAGGTTTGACTTTTTGCAATTGGGTCATGTTGACCAAATGTGGTTATTTGAGTTGAAGCTACATGGTAAAGCATGCTACTCGATGAAATTAATTGTGTTGTGCCATGATTTTGATGAAGTCTTTGAATTAAGCATAAGGGTTAGCCTTGTTTTGCTCGCATGTTTTTGAGTTAGTACAAGTGTGGGGGCGACTATGCCAACAATTGCTCATTAATGTTTTATCAACGGTGATTGCTTGTTGTTTTTGTTTTTATTCCTTGGGTGTAGGATAATCAATCGAATGACCATCACAGTTCCTCACACCAACCTTCTCAAAAGAAGCGTATCATCGTGTTCGATCATTCCTCATCATCCGAGGAGGGTGCAACATCGCTACCACCCAATATGAGACCCACCGTTTTGCAATAACCCACCAACAATGATTACAAGTCACCCTTCAGGATGTGACCCTTAGATCCTGAATGATCAGTAGGATTTGTATGCTGGTGAGTCCGGCTAGGTACATAAACTGGGTACCATTGGAGTCGGCGGTTATGATTGATGAAATTAAAGATGCATTTAGGGTTAGACACTTTCACCGGATTATGTGCCCTTGGGAACCTTTATTTGACATCCACGAGGATGTCTACCCCTTGGTAACTTGTGAGTTCTTAACCACCTTGAGGGTCAACGTCAATGTTCGTTCTGCAATGCTTGACGACTAACTCACCTTTAGGTTAGCGGGGGAAGAGAGGCAACTAAGCATGTGCCGATTTATTAAGTGTCTAGGTCTTTATGACGGTTTCTCTCCCGACATTATTTTCATATACCTAGCCAATTATGCGACTTTTAACCCTAATGAGTTCGACTCTAAAAGGTTTTGGCACAAGATAAGTAGGGACGATTTCACGCCTACCAATCAAGTGTCCAAAGCACTCAAGAGCCATACACTAAGGTGCATCCGCTGGTTCATTGCAAACACGGTTAACCAGTGTGAGGAGGTCAATGAAAAAATGTCGATGCTTGATATTTGGTTAGTACACCAGAACCACAAGAAAAGCACGTGCATGTACCTAACCTCATTGCAAGTTACCTCTTTGATGCAAATGGTGACAAATCCATGCTCCCGAGTGTTGGTGGTCACTTCGTGACTCGAATAGCCAAGCTTTTGAAAATCAATTTTAATGGGTTAGAGAAGCTTTCAATGACCCGATTTGGTTATCGTGATTACAAGAAAGGACACATCTTGAAAAATTCTAACAACTTGATGGTATGTTGGGAAGAACAAGACAACCCATCACGTAATTAGTAAATGGTGCTTCATTTAAATCATGGTTTGTTAAACAATTTATTATTGTGGCATGTATTTTGAGATATTTTCATGATTTTGTGTGTGAAGCCTTTATGTTCGTTAATTTGGTGCAAGGTAGCATGCAACTCTCGTACACTTTTACATTTTGATTTGTAATAACTTG
The DNA here is from genome assembly GCF_046630445.1 of Rutidosis leptorrhynchoides. Lineage (NCBI taxonomy): Eukaryota > Viridiplantae > Streptophyta > Magnoliopsida > Asterales > Asteraceae > Rutidosis > Rutidosis leptorrhynchoides. The sequence continues at coordinate 115,428,212 of NC_092334.1, forward strand.
TACACTTCGATATTTGTATTGTTGGCATGTTTAGTGCAATGCTTTGTGGATGTTTGTGATTTTATGGCATGTGTTTGAATAGCTTGCAGTGACAGGGTATTGTTGATGATTGATCCAAGCCTAGAATCAAGTTTAGGTATCAAGTACAACAACTTGCAATATTTGGCGACACTTTTCGATTTTCATGACAATGAAGACAATTATTCTTCAAACCGGTCCCATTTTCTCTTCTCTTCTCTTCTCATTTGTTTTCATTGTTCCTTCAAATTATTTACGCTTCATGAATACATGTAATAAGGATATTACATGGATTCAAGTGTGTGTGTGGGGGGGAGAGAACAATTTTCGAGCCAATCGTCTAAACTTTGAAAATGTCGCATATACTTAAAACGAAATCAATGCAAGTTGAATAATTTTTGGAACAAGTTTTTGGCACTACATAACACAAAATTATTAAGTATCGAATGGTATAAAACTTGTATTTTTGGAATGATTCATTCATTCCTCAAAGTGGAAGTAAAGTCTTCCACTTTGTACAATTCAAGTGCTTAAAGTACACATCTTTTTTAGAAGCAAAGTGGTAATGGATGTAAAGTCTTCCATGGTGTTTCAAAAACTAAGTTCCTAAAGTTTCAAACTTTAGCACTTTTAGATGATTCATGTCTATCATCTAAGGAAGTAAAGTCTTTCGAATCTCATTTTACTTGATGTAGGACACTTTCTAATCTTCATCATTTCATACTTGCATTATTTCACGTTGTAAAGTACCGAGGGAAGAGCAGCCTTGAGCTTCACAAAGTGCTATCTTCTCTAAGAGTAATGGCTTCGTGCTAGTGTTGCTTTGAAAACACACGCCATGGCCAAAAGTCATGGCACCTCCTTCAATTATGGAAAGGTAGTATCTACTTCATACCTTTTCTCAAAATTAACATAAACTCTAGATGTATGGGAAGTAGAGTCTAAGGACCTTGAATAAACTAAATTTTCAAAGTTTCAAACTTTAACACTTCTGGGTGATCGAGTCCACCCATTTAAGGAAGTCAAGTTTTTCGAGTTGAGTTCAACTTGGCATGGGATCTCTCTAATCCATTCCATTTCATACTAAGCATCGTTTTATGATTTGATGGTACCGTTTGGAGAGAAAGTCTTGACCTTTCAACCCGAAAATAGGATTGGTAGGGCAAATCCAATCCCTTGTAGCCTTTCCATCTTGCTCCATAAACACCATAGTTATTTCGTTAGGATTGGTCACTTGCCTAGCGCCGTTTACTATTACCAAGTTGACCGTGGAAGGCACCTTTAACACTCACCTAAGGTAGTTGTTGTTCCATCGCCTCCGAATCGGGAGGTAGTTCACTTTGTGATATACCGGGACAACAATTACCCGTGCTGTTGTCCCAAAATTGGGATGGCTATGGATGCACAAAGCTTTAAAAACCAAAAATCTTCGAAAAACTCATCTTGTGTAAAAACTTGACTTGTTTTCCCGTTCTAAAAATATAAAACGGTTTTCTAAAGGACTTGTTTTCCCTAAGGCCAAACCTTTTGGATGACTCACGGCATTGGCGTTCTTGACACCAATTGTGAAGCTTGTGGGCAATTTCTTGATTTAATGATGATGAGTAGAGGTTAATGGTGGAGATGAAGCTTGTTGAGGTTTGGAAAAGCTCCTAGAAACGTTTGTAATATAGAACTTGACTTATGCTTGATTTGATCTAAATGTGATGCTCTTTTGGATGTTGATTGATCTTAAGCCTTTCTAGGATGCATGTTTATGTTTTTGATGAGTATTTGATTGTGGTAATGTGAAAAGGGTAGTTTAGGCTTGAATGTTTGATATTTTTGAGGATGATCTTGAAGATTGAAGTGAGGTGTTTTGACATTTTTGAAGACATCAAGTGACTTGGCATATTATCTCTTGAGTCCCGCCCCATTTTGCAACTTTGGGCGATTTTTGAAGCCAAGTCCTTGGTTGTTAGTGAAGTTTGAAGAAGTTGAGGTCTTAATTGGGTGCCGTGATGGTTGTTTTAGAGGTATAGATTGAAGATGGTCAAGAGTTTTGTTTGGAGTTGTTTAAATGAAGAGTTGATGAAGATTGGGTAAAGCCTTAGAAGATTAGGTAGAGCTTGAGCTTGTCATTGTGCAATCGCAAGCTTTGGAGATCAATTGAATCTTTGTAGTTGCATACTCATTAAGGTAATTCTTTGAGTTTGATTCTTGCACTTAATATTGATCTTGCCAATCTATTATGACTCTTGAGGCATTATTTCCATTGCTTGTTGATTTGTGTTTGCCTAAGGACAAGCAAGGCTTAAGAGTGGGGGATTTTGATATTATTCGAAGTATACATATAATCCTCTCAACATCCATCTTCATTTGGCTAACTTTTGATGGAAATAATGCACGATATTGTTGGTTTGAGGCTAAATTGATAGTTCAAGGCTAAAAGCCTAGCTTGGTGCAAAATTGCCCAAGTCTTGAGCCAAAATGAGTAATAATTGATCAAATGTTGAAAACTAGGTCTAAGAACGGCGTTCTACCTTTTGGAACGGCGTTCCTGTGTGCTTCAGTCTAAGAACGGCGTTCTTATTTTGTGGAACAACGTTCCATTACAAAGGAAATTGGAAAAAATCACATCAGAAAGTTTTGAGGCATTTCAAGAACGACGTTCTACAATCTAGAACGGCATGCCTACTTCTAGTTATCAAGAACGGCGTACCTAGACCAACAACGGCGTTCCTGTTCCACGTTACAAGGAACGACGTTCCTTAAGTAGGAACGGCGTTCCTACATGCAGTTTGGAGAATCTGGTACTCGACTATAAGAAGGAAAAAAATAGGGTTTTGGGGGGAGTGCATCATTAAAGTTGCAGTCTTATCCTCGAATATCACCTTAAGAACCATAGTTTCCTCAATTAGGAGGAGATTAAGGAAGATTTGAAGGATCAAGCTCAAGTGGGTGTATTGCTAGTTTTAGATCTTCAATTTGGGTTGTAATTCCCACCTTTGTTCTTCGTTACTTCACTTTGATTACTTGTAATTTGAATAATGATGTTTATTTGCTCAATTACTTTTTTGATTAGTGTTATTATAGCCATGATTGGCTAGATTTATTTTGTTTGCTTGTTTATGAAGCTCTAGTGTATGGATTTTCCCCAAATCTATTGGATAATTGTTGTTTGAATGAAATAATTGAGAATTTGTTAGTGAGTTAGCTAATGATTCAATGCTAGTATTTTTTTTTGTACTTAATTTTGATTATATGAGGTGTTGATCATTTCTAAGTGATTTCAAATGAGATTCAACTTGTACTTCAACATGTTTGCATGATCAAGATAATCAACGAAAGGATTACAAGTGATTGTGTCCTCCAATTATAATTGTTTTCAAAATGTTCTTAGTCAAAACTTGTGGTGTTTAATTTTCTTATGTGACTTTGATTACTAAAGGATTTTAAGTGATATTAATCTAAGCATAATCTCAATGACTTCTCATGATTCAACTTGACCTTGTAACTCAATGTTTATGTAAGTTTGCAATGTTTAACTTGACTAAGGTTTAGTAGTGAAATTAGATGTTTACTAGTTCGACAAAGAATGTAATAACAATTGCGATAAAAGGGGGCAATCGAAGCATAAGGGTGGATTAGACAAGTGGACACTTCTTAGTTATTTGATTTCTATTTTGATAACTCATTGTTTGTTTGTTATTGCAAGTTTTAGTTGTTAGTCAAAATCAATCAAAACCCCCCAATCAACTTAGGACGATTATTAGTTTTCGATATCCGATTAAACCTACTCTCTTGGGATGAACTTGAATTGAATGCTTACATGAAAAGTGCTATGATGCTCGGGTTTTAGTTGCTGGTTAGTTATGTGCTTATTTGTGGTATTTGAATCTAGTTTCTATTTAAGAGTTTCGAAGCAACAAACATCATTAACCATATTAAACAAAGTGTTTAAATTGCATGAAATTTAGTTAAGAATTAATAGTAGTATTGAATGGATGAACATTAATTGCGCTTATATAGTAAAATCACTTTGTTAAGCTTATTCAAAGATCCCTAGTTTATGTGAATTCATATGTCCAATTGCATGAGAATCTGATTATTTTTGACTTTTAGCTAGTAATTGAAACTAATTAATTGAAATCTCTTATGCCTCAAAAGTCCGAATAACCACTCTTTTAATATATTTGAATTAAATTCAACTCTCATATTCTATCTTTCCTAAGATAGTCTTACCAAAAGTTAATATCAACATATAATAATAATAATAAATACTTTTATTTCTTTCCTAAGAGATAGGCTAAATATAAATAACACTCTTAAAGCTCTGTGTCTCTTGGGACGATAACATAACTTACTAATTGCTATACTACCTTGATTGGGTTTTGTTGCTCGCTAGGATGTTAAAATTAAAAAGTAATTTATATAACATAAATTTAAATGTTGAGAATAACGCTAAGCACTCTGCACACACTTTTATACACATCAACTTTTTTCCGCCACTACCGGGTATGCGGTAAATATAAATAATTTAAATTTATTTTTGGTTTATTGATAATTCATGAAAAATGGTGTCTATGATCTCTAGGGTTAGGTTGCTGGATTTTTTGATTTAAAGGGTCCTGCCTAATCCCTAGTTGTTAACTGACCATTTAGTAGTGGACGATTCGATAAATTGATAATTGATTTATTTGTTTATTGTTAGCAATAAAAGTTGTCATATAATATAATATAATATACAGAGTATTATATATATATATATATATATATATACATATATATATATATGTGTGTGTGTGTGTGTGTGTGTATGTGTGTGTGTGTGGTTAATTATTTTAAATTTCTTTAATCTCGATCTCAAAATCTTAAAGATCTAAATCTCTAAATCGTAATTAAGATTTTAATCTCTAAATCTTAATTTTTAATTTTCATCCTTCGTCTATTCATCTAAAATCTTCTAATTATAATCTAAAGATCTTTCTTAAATATATTAAGATTAAATCATATAAGCTCATTCTTAATCTTTCTTTTATTTTCCTTCATAGGTCATCCATTATTATATGACCACTCGATCCAAGAATCCTGTTCTAGAGGAAAAAAAACTATCAGATCCTGAAAACTAGTATCCATAGCTATTAAGAAAATCAAAATCATTGCTGCCAGGAAATTAAACTTCGAAAAAGGCAATCTTCTTCCCCTCCTTCTTCACCTTCTTCTTCATTAACTGATTCTAATATATTTGGAAATCTTTTGCTTCAGGTTTATTGACTCGTGCTACTGACCCTCACTCGTGCGAGTGAGTTGGTCAACTGTGTATGTTATATGCTTACTAGTATAAGTCATTGTATGTTTGTGTTGGTTGTATAAGTGTGGTTCACATGCACGAGTCATATGTCACCCGTGCGAGTGAAGTGACTCACTCGTTCATGTGATGGTCACTCGTGAAGTTAATCTGACAATTTTTCTTGATGTTGTGATTATGTTGTACTGATCTATTTGATGTATGATTTTGTATGTTTTAATAATAATGGGACCGAAATGATTACTGACTTGGTTTTATCATTCTCAGGTGATAGAGTGAAGACTCTTTAATATTAGACCACTGAGTTGTGTTGGTATCGGTGAGTGGAACTGTCCTAATGGTTGTTGTATAAAGTAGAAAGGTACGCTACTATCGATATACTGTATGATAGGAATGCATGAAAGTATTGATCCAAATATATTGCGTTGATTATATGATTGTACGTGTACATGGGGAGAACCCCTCGTGTGGTTGCCTAGGCGGGAATAGCTTAAACTTGATGTGGTTAGGTTCGGTCCGGATACTACTGTATATTGGTATAGTACTGAATGGCACATCTGTTGCATGTGGATGAATGTACTGGATATTTAGTGGTATGGATTATTAGTAAACCCTATCCCGTTCAGCTAGTGGTTGAAGGTTCGTACAAGCCGTTAGTCCTCTTGTGGTTGTAATTGATGTTAGATGGTAGCAATTAAGTATAACTTGATGTTGTATGCTTTAGCTGCTATAATAGTTTCATTCACTTAGCTTCGTGCTAATCCCCTACGAGTGAGGGTCTATGCATGTTAGATTAGGGATGAAGATGGGTTAGATTAGGGATGAAGATGGGTTAGCTGACGATATGTTTGATGATATTGCTCGGTTTATACATATTTATCTCGTGGTTGAGTATAATTTGATTCTATGCATGTTAGATTAGGGATGAAGATGGGTTACCTGACGATATGTTTGATGATATTTCTCGGTTTATACATATTTATCTTCGTAATATAGGGTTTGTTTGTGTTTGTTTCGGTCTAGATTTGAAGATAAAGTGTTATTATTTGTTGAAGATTGCATTTTATGGATCGAGAACGATATTTGAAGTGTTTTGGATGATTTATACTTGATTTGGAGCTAAAAATCATATAATGTTATTCCAAGTCCGATCTAAGGTCTAATAATGCAAAGATCGAGAGAATTTCAAGTTAAAAACTGAGTTTATTGAGGCTAGCGGTCGCCAGAATCCAAGTTAAAGAAATTTTGGGCACGCGACTTAGTGATCGAGCTGAATTCGCAACGTGAAGAAAAGAAATATGAATGTGAAGTGCTGGAAACCAGGGGATCGAGAGCATTTCTGCATGTGTAACCTCGCAACCGCGAGGTATGTCGGGCCAGACATGTTTTGCTGATGAAAAACGAATTCGTGGGATTTTAGGTCATAACTTGTTTTTGGCTGTTTAGCGAGCATACTTGGGCGATTTTGGTGATTCCAAACCCTAACTTCATCAATTTCAAAGGCTTTCAACATCGAGATTGAAGATTGGACATTATACCATTATTGGTACTTTATTTTACATTAGTTTTTATGAAATCACGATGAATTCTATTGTGTCCTTGTTTATGAATCTTCTTTCTATAATCATGTTAGGCTAAACTTATTGTGTTTGCTCAAATGTGAAACATTGATTGTTAGATTCTCTTATATTTGTAATTGCTAATGTTTGATTATTGATTATTGTGTTCAATCAAAAGATTCATTATTGTATTTATCATATACTTTATAGTAATTACATGATTTTTAACTAGTTAATGTGAATTGATTAGTGATAAATAGGTTATGCTTCAACACTTTGTTTTCTATACACTTGCATATGCGTGTAAGTGGTGATTACTTAAAATTTGATAACACAGTCGTGTAATTGCATCGAGTGATCATTGTAATTAAGGTTTGACCTGAGTTTAATCCATGGTGAGTCTCAATAGTCTAATCAAATATAAGTTGGTTTTGTGAATTAGTTAATTAGAGTTAATGAAGTTCATTTGATTGAATTATACATTTATGAGTCAATAAATTGGTTTAACTGAAAAAGGCAATCCGCGTCAAGTGTTAATCATCTGAGTGAACACCGCTTCTCTATCTGGTTATCATTTATTTTATATTTTCACGTTTTAGCTTATCAAAAATCCAATCAATTTAAACCTTTTCAAAGAACAATTATTAGTTAATTAAATCTTAAACACGTTACTCACTCTAGACGAACTTGTGTTTGCTAGATACTTTACTGCATTGGTTAGGATAGTTGTCTGATTATAAAACCATTTAGTTTAGTAAACTTCTTACCGTTGTATACGTTTTTTTTTTCTTAGAACACTTCATAAATATATTACAGGATTGTGGATGTGAAAGATTTTATTTTCTTTTTTATCGATATTCCTTGATCTTACAAGGCATATTGTGTTAGAAGAAAATATCACGTCAGAAATTTGCAATTAACCTTACTTGAGCGAGAGTAGTAGAAGAAAAAGAGGTGTGAGAGATGTAATGTGACAAAAAAATAAAAATAAAAAAGGTTAAATCTAGTTGAATTCGTGCTAATTACTTGTGTATGTATGTGTTGATGTATATATGAATGTTACTGAATCTATATCTATGTGTATATGCATATGAATTTGATGAAGACGATCGTTCAAAAGGTATATAGTTATTTAATCTTTTCTTGGAATATTATTTGTGTTTGTTGTTTGTATTTGGTGTGTTTGCAGGTTCAGAATGAAAAGAAAGTGAAGTTTGGTGCCATAAGTGAAAGTTTAAACTGTGAGGACCTAATATGACATTAATCCAAAGTGATTTTATATATAATGTTTTTTATTTTAGTTTTAGGTTTGGTGAATTTTTTATTCAGTTCTTGGCACCCGATCATATTAAGGTTTCGTCATATTTGGTGAGTGAATGATTATCATGTGTTGATAATAAATCATTGAGTGATTTTTTGTGTAATTGGAAGCAGAGAGTCTTTGGTCTTGTAACGCTTTGGGCTTTGCCCGATTTCTTAGTTTAATGCGGCATTTTTGGTTATCTGATTGTGTTGATCTTAATCGATTATATTCTCGTTAATCTATGAATTTCTTCAATGATGAATATGAGTAATAGAAGCTGCAACCACAGGAATGTATCACAAAATATATTGCTACGATCTCACAAAAATGATTACATTCCACGGCTTTCTCAATGCGTCTTAGATCTAGGTTTCACAAGGTATTTGTGAAAGCATTTGGCTATGGTGTGTTTTGGAATGTGAGTGTGAAATTGATAAAATGGCAAATCTCATCTAAGCTAGGTGTGGTGATGGTATCTGTAATTTTCATACCATCATCACTTACAATCCTTTAAACTTGCGTTATTCACTCTTCAACTTACACTATTATTTTGGTTCTAACAAAATATGAGAGCAGTTAACCCTAATCTTTGTTTTTGTTTAGAAATTTTCATATGTTAGTTATGAAGTGTACTAAACAAGGAAGGTTAGATGTAGTTTTGATATTTGTCCGGTTGTGTTAATCAATTAATGTCATGTTGCAATTATAAAGAACAAGCTAACATGTGGTGTGTTCATGATCCCGTAAAATTTGTGGCTTAGGTTTAAGACGTTAGTTAATTTGTTAATTCGTCATATATCCAATATCTATTCATATCATCAGGGCCGGCCCGGATGGGTACAAAGTGTACATTCGCTCAGGGCCCAATAATTTTAGGGGCCCAATATATTTATCTATCACAAAAATTATCAACCCCAACTGACTAAGACTTTTAAATATGTGGATAAGTTATGCCCAAATAAATAAATTTTTGTTCTTTATTTATCATAGTTCAAACTCTTATATTTACCGTGTATTCTTGTATGATTCTCCAACGATGTGGGATAAAACACATTAACTTGTCACTTATCAAGTGAACAACAAATAACTTATCACTTATCTGTATTCTTGTTCGATATAATTGTAGTTTTTTTAATTAGCTTACATTATTCGTTACGTCCTAAGGGCCCCTTTTTTTGTTTCGTTCAGGGCATTCAAATTCTCGAGACCGGCCCTGTATATCATATATAGATTGTTCGCGTTAATATGTTGAATTATCATTATATATTAATCTAATTATATAATACTCCAAAGTATAGTAGGCAAATGACTGATAGGCCTGGTTTCTCTCTATCTTTGAACGATGCGGATAACGGATAGGTATATTAATAGAAATATGTCATTAGTTACATATCCTTGTTAATAACTATATGAGGGCAATTTAAATTATTAAAAATTAAAGCTAGTTTGCATATGTTTTTTTCAAAAGTAAAAGTTACATGTTTTCTGTATTTCCCACAATCCCACTCTACACTTCGAGTGTAGTTTACTTTTATGAATTAATTATTTACACTTCTTAAGGGTAATAAATTAGGTGAGCTAAACTACTACTAATTACAAAACGTGATGGTATCATGATTGTAAAATGATGCTTGTAAGATTCATCTAAGTAATTTCATGTTAATCAAGGTAAACATCTATGAAGTTTCATGTTAATCGAGGTAAACATCTATGAAGTGATTTCTACCAATCATTAACAAATGGCTTAAACATAGAAGAAATATGGTTTCGAATTTGAATTCATGACTACTAAAATCCTTGTAATTGTTGTTAGACGGATTAAGTTAGACCCAAGTCCGTTTGTGGGCTTGGGTCCATTAGGGTTTAATTAGTTGTTAGGGTTTATATGTACACTATAAATACGCTTCGATAATGAATAAGAATTTACGGGGTTTATATCCTATAACATGGTATCAAGAGTTTAAGGTTTGATCCTGAGACCTAGTCGGCCGTCTTGTGCCGCTGTCTCTATACCGCCCCGTCAGATCCTCCTATCTCCTTCTACCACTAACCTATCATCTAACAATTATTCCTCTAGCTCTTTGCTAGTTGTTATAATATACGAAGTATATATTTTTGCCGTACAAAAAAATAACAATAATTAAGAAATATAAACCAAATTATCGTGTGATTAACGTTCTATTTTAGTAATGGTTGTGTTAACTCCAAATAAGAACGACCAATCAAATAAGCAACTTAATATAAAATATAGCAAATCTTTTTATTATTATTATTTTTGCTAGAAGTGCACATTTTAATCAAAGAATTATTATTTGCTTAATGTCATATAAGTAGTAACGGTGTAACAATAACAACAACAACAACAACAAAACCCAATCCCATATGTATGGGGTATGGGGGAGGTGGGACGTAGACAATCCTTCCTCTAACCTTGAATAAAGAGAAATCATTTCTCCACCCCGAGTGAAACACTCACAAGAGTAGAGAGAGTCATCCCTCTCTCGATTCGCCGGATAAAGAGATTGCTTCTAAGCGGACCTCCGGCCAAAAAATAGAGGGGATTTAAAAAAAATAGCTAAATAAATAAATAAATGAATAAATAAAGACGCCATGAAAATGGTAAAAAATCAAATTTCCATGGGTTTAGAACATGCCTGGAGTTCAATTTAGGCTCTAAGCACAGTCAAGACGCCGATAAGTCGACGCTTGCTATTACCTCACTTAGTAGAGCCGTATAAAAAAAAGTGAATATATATATATATATATATATATATATATATATATATATATATATATATATATATATATATATATATATATATATATATATATATATATATGGAAACGTACCTTAGGCTGCTGAGAGATGCTTAAGGCATACCGGAAAAAAGCTCCACTAAAAGAACAATAACCATAAAAGGTAGACACACCTAAACATGCATACAACATACATACCTACCCCATAACCATCCATATATACAACATACATACAAACCTACATCAGAACCGAAACATACACAACCCATACATATATGGGACATACCTGCGTACATACCAGCACACATACATACATACATACATCCATACCAGCACACACACATACACACATACACAAATACGCACATACGCACATACGTACATACTCACATACACACATGCACACATACACACATACAAACTAACATACCTACATACGCATACATACATATAAAAAAAAACATACGAACATACGTCCATAAAGATACATAGATGCAACCAAAAACAAAAAAAAAACAAAAAAGTTCACGAGCATACAAACGTTCACGAGCATACCTAAAAAAATACACACATACAGAGGCGTCTTTGGACATCGGCAAGATAGGCAACCGCCTAGGGCCCAAAAAATTTGAAGGGCCCAAAATTTTAAATATATATATATATATATATATATATATATATATATATATATATATATATATATATATATATATATCTCAAAATATTATATTTAGTCAAATAAAATATTGTCAATTAAAGTTGTCATATTGTTATTTTTAATAGTTAAATGCATTGTAAGTATATACAAATTGATAAATTTAAGTATTATCTTTTTATATGTATTAAAAATTAAACGTGTGTG